>NW_026267370.1:104931-109473 GCF_000697945.3 Frankliniella occidentalis | reverse complement strand
ATTATTAAATCGTTGACTGATGACACTAACGTGTTCACGCGTCCACGCGAGTTTGGTCTGCTGGACAACGTCTGCTTGTTTACAAAATACTTGCGCCAAACGCTAATTCTATTACCACCCGGAGAAAATATTTGTAATTTCAGCATGGTGTTCTTTGTGTCGTAGATTAGTTAGAATTTCCTGCAGATGTACTTGAAATCTCCTCGTCCGAATCAGGCATTTCCAGAAGCTAGAAAAGGCGACTTTATTAACCCTTAAAGGCCCTTGTCGTTTATACAATACATCGTGGAAAATCGCAGATATCACCGGGATGATAAGACATTTTTCGGGTTTCGAGGGTTGCTTTTTGTAGAGCTGGTTTCGGGGAATTGATCTTAGGCCCTCTCGACGTTCTGAGACCACTATTGCCAGAACTATAAGCCTTCAAAGTCAAAAAACACGCTAAAAAGACAAATCGTGAAATTGAGCGTTTTCGGATGTGACCCAAGTAAGACCCATTGGTCGGATCACTTCGAAAAAATTATTCCGAGGTGCCCTTATGCTTACTGAAGCCGACTACACGCGCGATAATGGTCTAACTCAAATAGGCTCGTTGGGAACCGAGAAAAACGGTATGTCGTTTATAAACGACAAGGGCCATAGGTGTATAGAAAATTTGACGATCCCTAATATGCTGACTCTTGGTCAAAATTGGTGTCATTGTGTGGGTTTCGACTCAAATGTGAGGAATGTTACAAAAAAATCGCATATTCGCCCTTGGGACTCGGGGAATGGAATAAACCGTCTAGAGGGTCACCTGCTCCGATCGGCTCCGGGCCCGTTTTCGGCGGACTCTGTGCGAAAAGTTTGGGTCGCAAAATATTTTTTTTTCGTGGAATGGGTTACCCGACTAAGTGGTTGCCCGCTCTCAACTGGAAAAAGTCGTGACTATCAAATTTGCCTCGGCAATAGGGGGCCAAAAGTAAGGAAAGGCGTAAAAAGCATATGTCGTTCATAAACGACACTGGGCTTACGGGGGTGGTGTGGGTACCAATCGCCCTCCGAGGCGCCGAATACGATCGGAAATTGATCAGTAACCTCCTAGACATAACAACATACTCTAATAGGCATGTCACTTGAGAAAAATGCGTATAGGGTCCCTGAAAATAAGAAGAACAGTGTAAAGGAGCGCCTCCTCAAATCGGCTCCGGGCCCGTTTTTGGCAGCCTCTGTGCGAAAAGTTTGGGTCGGAAAATATTTTTTTTTCTCGTGAAATAAGTTCACCGACCAGGTGGTTACCCGCTCTCAACTGGAAAAAGTCGTGACTTTCAAATTTGCCTCGGCAATAGGGGGCCAAACGTAAAGAAAAGAGTAAAAAGCATATGTCGTTTATAAACGACACTGGGCCTTAGGGATCGAGGGGGAAATCACTTGGGTTCGTAGCGTACGGGCTATTTCGTGGTATTTCTACTGCCATTTCGATTGTTTCTCCTGCCATTTCGGTTATTTTTCGCCTATTTCGGGTTGTTTCAGGGTATTTCGCGGTATTTCAGAGTATTTCAGGGGCATTTCGCGACTATATCACAGACTATTTCGCGTCTATTTCGGGTCTTTTTCGCTCTATTTCGCCTTTATTTCGGACTATTTCGGGGGAAGGTGTACGAACTATTTCGCTAGTGATTTCCCCCTCGTTAGGGATTGGTGTGGGTGCCAATCGCTAAAGGAACCTTCATTGACTG
Organism: Frankliniella occidentalis; assembly: GCF_000697945.3. Lineage (NCBI taxonomy): Eukaryota > Metazoa > Arthropoda > Insecta > Thysanoptera > Thripidae > Frankliniella > Frankliniella occidentalis. The sequence continues at coordinate 107,755 of NW_026267370.1, read as the reverse complement.
CCTGTGGGCAAGGTCGCTCACGTCGAGTCACCTTGGCTCGCCCCGAGGCGAGCGCCTGGCAGGTAGGCAACCCAAGTGTGCTCCGCGCACTTGGGTTGGTTTGCATACCTCGGCAGGGTGATGTCTGTGCCCATACGCTTTTCCTTACTTTGCGACCTTGCATCATTAGTCACAGCTACATAAGAGTTTTCATCCACCTGCATACATTTGAAGGGTGTATCAGATGTTATGGAATGAAACAACATGGTTCATTGGGAAGATTCACTTAAATACATACAACTTCCTCCTTCTCCGCCCGCTGGGTGGGTCTTTTCGCACAAGTTAACCTCGAGAGTGCAGCAACAGAAGTCTTGCTGAGGCTTACAGCTGAAGTTGAAGCATTCCAGAAAAGAATAAGACATGGACATAATGACAGCAAGTTTTTAAAGGAGTGGGGCAACTCAATTTGAGGCTGGATACACTTAAAGAAAAATACGTACTTGAACAAGAGCACCTTTACTTGCAGATCCATAACGTGAAACTGTACTTGGTAATGTCATCTCAAATTGATCAAGAATTTTCTGACTGGTCTGGTAAATTTTTTAAAAAGAAAACCAGTTAGATTAGATGAAAAAAATACAAATGAGATAGAAGTATTAAAAGCCTCGCCCACTCACATCTTGAACCTCGACGCGTTCTAAGAACAAGGTCTGATCTGTTTGCGCGCCCGTCAACAAAGTCCGATCTTTTCGCGCGCCCGTCAACAAAGTCCGATCTGTTTGTGTGACGCTCAACAAAGTCCGATCTGTTTTTGGCTGCGCTCGGGAGGCGGACGTTTGGAGTTTTGTGACATTTCTGTTTCTGTATCTTTGCTTAACATTTTCGGTCTCAGCTATTCTTCAATCTCTTAGGATCACATAACAGTCATTACTTTTTGTATACTGTCAATATTAGTTAAGATAGAAATAAACTAAACCAGCGATGCAGAGCGCGGCCAAAAACAGATCGGACTTTGTTCTTAGGACGCGTCGATTACCTCAGATTTGTCCTGAAAGTAAAAAAGATACATGGTTATACAAGGTAACCAGCAGAGAGTGAAAGATATACAAACTACCACAGAAGATCTAAATCTTACCTCTTACACAGTTCTTCCAAGATCATATTTTTAACCTGGAACATAGAACACCTACATCAGACACAAAAGACAAGCATAAAGTGACTCATGACCCCCGTTTGAAATTGATTGTGGACAGTACCAAATGAAAAAGAGAACTGAGTGTAGATAGATAGCTAGAGCAACAATAATACACTTCAAGATTAAGTATGCATACCTCTCCAAGGTAACACTTAACCGAGTCTTTGAAAACCTCAGTCATTGTGAATTCCAGATGAGATTTGGACTGAAACGAAACAACCAAGTGTTATACGTATGAAAACAACTACAGAATAAAGGTGTGCAGGAACTGCTATGAATAACACAACTTTAAATTAAAAATCTTGGATGTTACCTCTTGCATCTGCGCTTTCACAACCCTTTCCAGATGTTGCCTTAACTCAAGTTCAACATCGTTGATGCTGGATTGGACGTTACCATCAAACAGCTCGGAACTCGAACGAACTGCTTTATCAAGATCGTCTTTAATTAACCTGAAACAAATACACCCACGTCAGATATAAAATACAAGTGTAAAGTCACTAATGGTGTCACTCAAATGAGAACAATTAGAGGGTAACAATTAAGGAACTGCTGGAAAAAAAACACTAGTTTTAATTAAAAAGCTTGGCTGTTACCTCTTGAATTTGTCCCTTGACAACCTGCACCAAATGTTGCCTTAAGTTCAGTTCGACATTGTTAACGCTGGATTTCACGTTACCATCAAATAACTCAAAATTAGAACGAACACCTTTATCAAGATCGTTTTTAACCTGGAACAAGAACACACACGTCAGATTTAAAAGACAAGTGTAAAGTCACTCATGGTGTCATTCAAATGAGAAACGTTACAGGGTAACAATTAACAATGCTGAAAGAAACACTACTTTTAATTAAAAAGCTTAGCTGTTACCTCTTGAATTTGTCCCTTGACAACCTGTTCCGAATGTTGCCTTAAGTTTAGTTCGACATTGTTAACGCTGGATTTCACGTTACCATCAGACAACTCAAAATTGGAACATACTGCTTTATCAAGATCGTTTTTAACCTGGAACAAGAACACCCACGTCAGATATAAAAGACAAGTGTAAAGTCACTCATGACTCCAAAAGTCAACAGGGAACTGATGATAGATAGGTAGACAGAGCAACAATACTACAAATCAAGTGCTTCAAGATTATGAATGCATATGCATGCGTACCTCTCCAAGGTTAGTCTTGACTGACTCTTTCATCACATCGCTAGCGAACCGTCTAGTCTACGACCCGTCTACTCTTTTAAACCGTCTAGTCTCAGAACCGTCTAGTCTTTAAAACCGTCTAGTCTGTTAAACCGTCTAGCCTTTCAAGCCGTCTACTCACTACAATCGTCTAGTGTAAGACCCGTCAACTCTTCAAAACCGTCTGGTCTGAGTACCGTCTAGTCTTTAAAACCGTCTAGTCTTTCAAACCATCTAGTCTTTAAAACCGTCTAGTCTTTAAAACCGTCTAGTCCTTAAAACCGTCTAGTCTTTAAAACCGTCTAGTCTTTAAAGCCGTCCAGTAAAGGTGCGTTTTGCAACTCGTCTAGTCCAAAAATCTGTCTAGTATGGACAAGCATCTATTCCTCTCAATCGTCTACTGTTTCAAACCATCTAGTTTTTAAAACCGTCTTGTCTTCCAAACCAACTAGTCTTTCAAACCGTCTTGTCTT
>NW_026267370.1:102272-102938 GCF_000697945.3 Frankliniella occidentalis | reverse complement strand
GGGGGGGGAGTGGCAGTCAGATCGACTAGCCGCACCTCTTCCTCAACGGAGTGTCTCACGTCCCACTCTTACGCCTGCCCGGCTGTGCCCACCTTGATACCTTTCCTTCATCGCAGCCCTCGTCTTTTAAGTGTGATATCACGAGCAGGAGTACGTTGGACAGTTTGCCATAATGATCATGAAAATTCCCGTGCAGCTCTGTAGTTATACCACACTGCACGCAGGGTTTGTTAAACGATCCATACGGGCATTTCTGGTAGGCAACCTGCACGCACGCTTGCATGCGGCACAGCATCACTACGGCAGCTGAAGCCTGTTGAAGCAAGGAGAATCTATTTTCTAGCCAGCGTGGTGTCATTCTTGGTCTGGGGCGTCCGCAAGGCGATGTTTTGGCCGGTATATTTTGGGTTCTCCGGGTACTGAGGCTGAGGGCTACTGAGGTACTATACTTAAAACACGTGTATTGATCTATTGAACTGACCGAACGAACCTCCATCCACACTCCGCTCGTTCAGCACGACTGCTCTCTCGAGAGCTTCCCTGGCCCGCTGGGCCGTCGGCCTCCAGCTCAGACATGGTGCACTGGCGGGGTGAATCCCTTACGTCTGCATAACTGCAGCCCCGATCTTACTCTCTGTCTGACGGCTCTCAGTCAGGCAGCTCTCC
>NW_026267370.1:96127-101967 GCF_000697945.3 Frankliniella occidentalis | reverse complement strand
GGTTTGAAACAGTAGACGATTGAGAGGAATAGATGCTTGTCCATACTAGACAGATTTTTGGACTAGACGAGTTGCAAAACGCACCTTTACTGGACGGCTTTAAAGACTAGACGGTTTTAAAGACTAGATGGTTTGAAAGACTAGACGGTTTTAAAGACTAGACGGTACTCAGACCAGACGGTTCTAAGAGTTGACGGGTCTTACACTAGACGATTGTAGTGAGTAGACGGCTTGAAAGGCTAGACGGCTTAACAGACTAGACGGTTTCAAAGACTAGACGGTTCTGAGACTAGACGGTTTAAAAGAGTAGACGGGTCGTAGAATAGACGGCTTGCAACGCTCCCTGCTTTATCAAGATCGTTTTTAACCTGGAACAAGAACACCCACGTCAGATATAAAAGACAAGTGTAAAGTCACTCATGACTCCAAAAGTCAACAGGGAACTGAAGATAGATAGGTAGATAGAGCAACAATAGTACAAATCAAATGCTTCAAGATTATGAATGCATATGCATGCGTACCTCTCCAAGGTTAGTCTTGACTGACTCTTTCAACACATCAGTCATTTCCAATTCCAGATGAGATTTGGACTGAAACAAAACAACCTAGTTGAAGTACAACTGATGACAAGTTTAGGGCACAAGTGCAGATTAAACTGATAATAAAAAGAATAGTCAAGTAGTCATTTGACAGCTTACTTACCTCTTGTAGGACGGTTGTGAAATGGGTCTGCAGCTCACCTTTGGCCTGAATCAGAGAGATTGAATGAAAACAAATGGTGTTAGTCATCAATAACTAAAATCAGCACAGAAAACAATAACAGAAAATTGTCAGCTAAAAAATTGAAGCATTACAGCAAACAGAGACTTGGCCTCAAGTTTAGTAAAAGGTTGACATGTAAATAAGAAGCACAGAAGTATTATATGCGTACCTCCGCATTTGCCGTCCTACAGGCCTCGTTCACAACCAGAACCTGGTAAATGCTATCTGATACAGATGGCAGTGCTGGTAGCACTGCTGGTGGTGGCATATTGAATTGAGGAATCTGCCACTGCCGCATACATCAAATTTGCATTAGGAAAAGAAACAATAATGGAACATGTATTGGTCACAAGAGAAGTCATTAATAGAACGTTTCATTTAGAATTTATGAAATTTCACAGAAAAAAAGAGTAGGTTCAAAAAAGAGCAGGTTTGTGGAGCGGAGCGGAACAACAAAGCTTATTGTATCGGTTGACAATGAATTCGCATATTAGCACTTTATCTGGATAGATACCCGTCTAGGTTTGGATGAAATCTGGACCACATCGAATGATTTAGTTTTTAGATTTGCTGGCTGCATCATTGTAGCTTTTCCACAAAGTCTACGATATACTGATTGGTTTTCAGGGCTGTTTGGCGAAATTAAAAGAGCCCCAGAGTCAGAAAATAGGGCAATAACAAATAAGGTACTTGTGGAACATACTTAAATAAGAGGAATGATACTTACCGGATTCAGGAAAATACAAGGTAGATGTACGCCAGACCACGTCTCGCGTAACAGGCTTCGCGATACCTCACGAAACACTGTTACGCTGCGACGCGCCTGGCATACATCTACCTTGGCCTGCGGCGCTGACACCCGAGTCGGGTAGTGGAAAAATGTACACAAAGGTACGGGCCTACGGCCCGTTGACGGCCTATCACCTCGACTAAGCATGCATGCTTGCACATTTTTTCGCTTATTTTCGTCAAAAATACCCTCTAGCGCCTCAACGGTTTGAGCTAGAGCAAAACGGACGAAATTTTCGCCCATAGGGCTCTACTTTGATGGGTTACCCCTTAGAAAACCATAAAAAAAATATTTTTAAAAAACGTCATTTTTGGGACCTTTTGTTTTTGATTTTTTAAAAATCCAGTTTTTGAGCTAGAATGCTCATCTTCGAACTCGACCTGTCTTTTTATGGTACAAAACGACCCTGAAAATCCCAGGTCGCTAGCTCAACTCGTTTTCGAGTTATCGTGCGGACAGACAGACAGACAGACAGACAGACGTGCAGACAGACAGACAGACAGACAAAGTTTTTTTCGACCAGACAGAGTAATAGGCTTCGCTAATCGCTCAGCCAATAAACAGCCTAGAAGGTACGTAATAACTTGCTGGAATCTAAAAAAAGGGACATCTACCTCCATCTCCATAAGTAAGAAATAAGCACTTACAGACATTGCTGTTGACAGCGAGGAACAGGTCACTTGACAATTGCTGCTAATCTCCGCTCCGCACTCCCAGACCGCTGGCCACCTACTACCTCCAAGAGTAAGAGAGTTTCTGTTTTCTGCGATCAGTGCTCCCATGTCACGAAAAAAATTCAACCGTTGTTCAAAATAAACACGTCGTAGGTACGTTCCGGCTTACAAGTTTAGTGCAACAGACAAAAGCGAGCGTGCTTCAATAGCATCAAAGAAAATTTTCAGGAATTCTTATTATAATTATTAGTCTACAAAGCTGTAGCTACGGAGATCTTCGTCAGGTGGCAACATGTTGACGACTAGCCAATCAAACGTAGGGAAAGCCAAACCAAGAGGCTACCATTGGCTGCAAGTGAAAGTATTTTGCATTTTAAATGACATCGCTTCATCATTTGGCTGTTTTCTTCGTATTAAAAAATATATTCAATTGAATTTGCTAGTAGTTATGCTCTGATTTCGGTGAAATGTGATATTAAGCGTGATAACGTTTCTTAATTCCGACACAGCTCCCTCACGACAACAGCAGACCAATCAGCGCGCACGCATTTTTCACTGTAGCCCGGGTGAAACGGTTTGTATACAACTCACTATGAAATTTTATTACAATTTATAGACTTTTATAAAATTGGATATGATTGTGTACACCGTAATATAACGATATAAAGGGTGTTTTACAAATGTGTATAATATTTGGTAAAACTTTATACAATCATATACAGGGGCATGTATACGTTTTTATAAAATCTAATACAATGTATATACAATCAACGTGCCATATATAAAGCGACGTATATTAGAGCATCGTTGTACCTCACGCATGTATATAGCCACATTCAAGTGAATAAATGCCACCTTGCGCTACATTAGAATGTATACAGGCACATACACTCATACAGTGACTAGTAACGTTTCTGGGCACTCCCCTAAATGTAGGCAAAATTTGGTTGAGTTCTAAAATGCAGCATAACTTGTAAACGGCTACACATAGGGAAGTGAAACAACCACTATCGTGCTCAGGGCAAAAAAATGATCCGGTAAACATATTTTCGGAAAACGACAGCCACCCACTCAGGCCGCTTCTCCCTTGAGTAAATTGAAACGCTCAAGTATACATTGTATAATATTTTATAAAAAGGTATACTGACAAAGTAATACAGTTTTACCAAATGTAATACAATTACCTTTATACAGCTTTATACAATTGCTTGTATACCTCTGTATACAAACTTACTGTCGATGTTTTTTCACCCGGGAGCACGTAGCTCTGAGCTCAAAAGTCAACATAACATATCAAAGGACCTGGAACGCAAACGCAACGCTAACGCAACAAGAGTGCTTGGACATCCGGCCGCTGATCGACGTTGCTGAAAGCTATATTTCCTCAGAGCTTGTCGGTGACACAACCAAGCTTTAAAGAAATGTGAACCACACGTGAAATTGCCAAAGTATGTTTTATCAGGCGGTTTATGTTGTTCGTGAGACAGCTGTTGCTTCAAATTGAACCCTAACCTCCAAATATCTTCTTTTCATAGGATGCAGGTTGCGCAGGAACCTGGGACTCAGCCCGATACATACTTTTTCCACATCGGTGATGGCTTTCACTACCATTGCAATAGAGCCATTCCAGGAGTTGAAGAATATTTTAAATGTGTGTACTATGAAAGAGGATGTCATGGGATGGGCGTGCTGTGCTCGATATTGAAGGATTACGACAATTTTAAGAGCATGAACATGAGGCTGACTTATACTACCCAGATGAGCTGGCGTTAAAGAACGCACTTCTTGCACGTTGCCGAAGTATGGAGTACGTGTCGTACCGCCAAATAAAGAACCAAGAATGTCGATGGTAGGAGAGTTGTGTTGTGTGATAAGTTAAACAATACATTTCTTTCTGAATTTTTCCTCTTTAAGAATTTTCTATTTTTAAGGTTTAATGAAGAAGTTGTGTCGAGGGTAACTTATGCTTGCATGAGAACTCCCATGCGCAATGCAAGGATGAGCCAATATCCACCGCCACCAGCCAATCTGAGAGAACTTACGAGAATCCTCCTGGACTCTCAATATCATGTACTCACCATTACAGACGATGGAAGAGATAATCTGTATGCATGCTCAGTTACTGATGAGGATGGAGCTCACCACATCCTTTTCGTCTCTGAGAGGAACCTTGCAAGGATGAGGCTGTTCCTTGTCCTACACAGTGACGGCACTTTTAAAACTGTACCCATTGGCCCAGGCTTTGCTGAACAGATTCGGTAGTATTCTGAATCTTCTTGTCTTAAGGGGAGGTTCTACTACTGAAATCCTTACTTTTGGCCCCCTATTGCCGAGGCAAATTTGAAAGTCACGACGTTTTCCAGTTGAGAGCGGACAACCACCTGGTCGGTGAACTCATTTCACGAAAACAAAAATTATTTTCTGACCCAAACGTTTCGCACAGAGGCCGCCGAAAACGGGCCCGGAGCCGATTGGAGGAGGCGCTCCTTTACACTGTTCTTATTTTCAGGGACCCAATACGCATTTTTCTCAAGTGACATGCCTATTAGAGTATTTTGTTATGTCTTGGAGGGTACTGATCAACTTTCGATTGTATTCGGCGCCTCGAAGGGCGATTGGCAGCCACACCACCCCCGTAAGCCCAGTGTCGTTTATAAACGACATATGCTTTTTACGCCTTTCCTTACTTTTGGCCCCCTATTGCCGAGGCAAATTTGATAGTCACGACTTTTTCCAGTTGAGAGGGGGTAACCACCTGGTCGGTAAACCCATTCCACGAAAAAAAAAATATTTTCCGACTCAAACTTGTCGAACAGAGGCCGCCGAAAACGGGCCCGGAGCCGATCGGAGCAGGTGACCCTCTAGACGGTTTATTCCATTTCCCGAGTCCCAAGGGCGAATATGCTATTTTTTTTAAACATTCCTCACATTTGAGTCGAGACCCACACAATGAGACCAATTTTGACCAAAAAGTCAGCATATTAGGGATCGTCAAATTTTCTATACCCTTATGGCCCTTGTCGTTTATAAACGACATGTTGGTAATTTCGTTATTTACGGCCGAATTTCGGAATGTTTTGTTGCTCTCGTCTATTTGGGTGGTAAATAAGAAGAATTTCAAGAAAAATAATTTTTTTGATCGCGGCTTCTGGTCGTGGGCCTTTAAGGTTTCATAGGCATCCAATCAACTCAGGAAAATTTTGACAAAGGGGCGTATGTCCACAATTTGGTCAAATTGAGTTTTTTGGGGCGTATGGTTTCTTATAATGTGTTACACATGCAGAACCAAACGGCACATCAATATCTACAATGGGTCCTGTGATATACAAATAGCTCAATATGGCATGTCCATCTACTATGTGACAAAGAGGCGAATGTCCCAAACAATTTTGACAAAGAGGCGAATGTCCACAGAAATTTTGACAAAAGGGCGTATGTCCACATAAATTTTGACAGAGTGGCGAATGTCAAAGAAACATGATAAAATGCACCATTTGTTCATTCACCACCACTAAAGACATGGTATGCATTATCAAAACCAGACAAAATGCATTCTAATCATGTTTCTTTGACATTCGCCACTCTGTCAAAATTTATGTGGACATTCGCCTCTT
>NW_026267370.1:95719-96022 GCF_000697945.3 Frankliniella occidentalis | reverse complement strand
GCAAGCTCTGGGCGCGCTTGGTGGAGGGGAAGTGCAATGTGTGGCTGTGGGCCGGGGGGAGGGGGGGGGGAGTGGCAGTCAGATCGACTAGCCGCACCTCTTCCTCAACGGAGTGTCTCACGTCTCACTCTTACGCCTGCCCGGCTGTGCCCACCTTGATACCTTTCCTTCATCGCAGCCCTCGTCTTTTAAGTGTGATATCACGAGCAGGAGTGCGTTGGACAGTTTGCCATAATGCTCATGAAAATTCCCGTGCAGCTCTGTAGTTATACCACACTGCACGCAGGGTTTGTTAAACGATCC
>NW_026267370.1:88658-95334 GCF_000697945.3 Frankliniella occidentalis | reverse complement strand
TCATCCAGGCTTACTAATGCAAGTTCCAGGTTTTACCCTGCAGTGACTCAACTCAGGTGTGACCACTCAGTGATCTACCAAGTCACCTTTCCTCTTTTGTTCAAGGTTTTAATTTTAATTAAATTTCTCTGCTGTCACAGCTTACTGGTCTACCCTCCCCTCCCTCTGGCCATCTCATTGGCCGAGATGAAGTCAAGGCAGTTTCCCGAGTCTCTTCCTTTCAGCAGCTCGCTCCAGATACTGAAGTCAGCTGATTTAAATTTAGTGTTTCGTGTTAGTGTTCTCAAGTGATTATTTACTCTTTGTTTCTCGTAGTGTCAACCTGTTTCAATCCTCAATTTCCCATCAGATCTTTCAGGCGCAGATCTGTGACAGTTGCGCGATTTAATTTCATTCAGTTTGAGTCAAAGATACTTCGACAAAAGGAAAATGATTAGAGCTAGGTTACAATGCAGTACAAAAATAATCATTTATTTCTACTAGAACCCACTATTTTTAGCAGTACACACAAAAGTAGCACTTTGAGCAAATTCAGTTTCAGTTAGTCAGAACACAAGTCACAGCAAGCACACCTTTTTTTCTTCTTTAGGCCGTGTCTGCTTGAAGCAGCGCGCTCTCCTCCTCGGCAGAAATCTCGATATCCATGGCCTCGTCTGTAGGTGTAGGTTCCACAGCTCCGGCCGCGACTGCTCCAGCGGGCTCGACTGCAGCAGCGACCGCAGCGACGGCTGCTCCATCGGCTCCCGGGGCTTGAGTTCCCGCGGGCGGGGCAGGGCGAGGAACGGGAGCAGTCCCCTGCTCGCGCCGAGTTTCGCACTCAGCTGCTCGATGGCCTTTCTTGTTGCAGCGCCCACAGCAGAGGTCGGCATTCGCTCCCGAACGCCGCTCGGGTTGTCCCGCTCAGCGCGCTCTCCCGTCCCATCTCGCACTGTTGTCTCGTCCCACCCGGCGGGACCCGCTCCGGTCAACGAGTCTCGTTTGCGAGAGGTGTGGAGGAGAGAGCAGACTGCGCCGGCCGGGCCGTGCCGTGCCGTGCCGGGCCGGGCCCAGGCGGCCAGGCCACCGGCCAGTCGCTCGCTGTCGCTGTCTCATGCTCATGCGGTGTGTGCGTTGCGTGTGTGGTGTGTGTGTCGGAACGGAAAAGGGGGGGGGGGGGGGGGGGGTAGCGGATAGCGGCCGGTAACTTTCAAATTTCAATATTTATTGAACATCATAGTTTTAATAGAATTCATATTATCAGAATTCATGTCTCTTGTCCCTGCTCTCATACTTTTATAAATAAAAATATGTCTATATATTTTTAGATATTTCAACATAAAATAAACTCTTTTCATTTACAAACAAAAAATATAAACAAATTGGGAGAGACTGTCGTCTCGTTGTCTTGGACGAAAATAGAAAAAATTAAGATAGAGATCAGTAATTATAGATTAGTCAGGGCCCTTGCGCCGCTTTCTTTTGCTGAGGCGCTCCCTAATCCTGTCCTTGCAGTTGGCATGCAGGATGATCAAATCGTCTACGGTGGTCATGCAGAGCCTCTTCCGCCTCTTGTTTAGAATCCACCCTGCTTCACTAAAAGTACGTTCGGTCTCGGCACTTGAGGCCGGGATGGACAGGTATTGCCGGGCAAGCATTGCCAAAAGGGGAAATCGATCAGCCTGAATTAAAAAAAAAAAAAAAATACCTTTTTTGAAATGATCCGCACGATTGTTTTTCGTTACGTTTGGCAAAACTTACTCTACGCACTCACCTCGTTAACTGCTTTGTGCGATCGAAATCCACTCCAAGGGGCTCGTCGAGATACGCCCTCACTTCGTCCTCGACCGGGCCCGAACCCTGTTGTGGCGGCCCGGCGGGTGCGCCCAGGACCACGGGGATGTCCGGGTCCGGGAGATCCTTTGAAATTACAAAAGAGAAACTGGTAAAGTAGAACCCAAGCCTCACATTAGCCAATTAGGCACACTGACATCGGTGCACATGCTCAGTTACGCATTGTTTCAGACGCCAGTATGAAGAAATTTGTTCAAACGGGCGTATTAAAAAATGCGTAAGCGGAGTATGTTAACAGACCAGCAAGCTATGCATAAAAATGTTCAGATGTGTGTAGTGGGTGTCCAGGCTAAGACATGAGTGCTTTGGGTTGCCTATGCACTGGTTACAGGGGCTGCGGGCGCGAGGCGCTGGCGGGGGAGTGGTGGTGGATCTGCCACCCAACCACCACCACCACCTGGCCCGCGTCCGCAGCCCCTGCAGCCAATGCATAGGCTACCCAAAGCACTGTCATGTCTTAGCCTGGACACCCAGAATATTCCCTTACCGTCGCTGTCGTCGTCGTTGATGACGACGACGGGAGGCTGCAACCACCCCCTGTGTTCCTGGGAGCCGCTGCTGCCGGTTGACGTGCCAGCGGTTGACGTGCCAGCGGTTGACGTGCCAGCGGTTGACGTGCCAGCGGTTGACGTGCCAGCGGTTGACGTGCCAGCGGTAGCGTGGAAGTGCCCAGGCGCGGAGGCCATCGCCTGGCCGACGGCGCTTGTGACAGCCTCCCACGTCTGGGGACTCATCGCTCCTACCGCCTCTGCCGTTAAAATTCCTGAAATCATATGAAATTTGTTGCGTATTTACCGGGTGCCAAGGCTAAGACATGAGCACGTTGGTTTGCCTAAGCACTGGCTGTAGGGGCCGCATGCGAGGGGTGGGTGGTGAGGGAGTAGCAGCGCCCCCACCACTTCCCCTCTAGGACCCCGCGTCGGCAGCCAGTTCATAGGCAACCCAAAGTACTGTAATATCATAGCCTGGACACCTGGTCCAAAGATGTTTAACTGAAAATCCGAAAAGCCGACAGTATTCAATGTGGTCTAAAAAGGCTTCACGTGCGCATACCGGGCCTCAAATTAGAATTCGTTTTGCAAAGAACATGTTCTTAGTGATACGAGAAATTTCGTAACTCCATGAAGGCACTAGGGTATTAATGAACTCCTTTCGGGACCACGATAGTCAGCATATTATCCAACACACACTACATCCTTATGCATTCTGTAGTGCATAAAACTTCATACATAAAATTTCATACAGCCTTATTATGCACAATTTTATGCCTAAATATGTACAGTGTGCATTATGCACATTTTGTACACAATTACGCATAAAAAATTGTGCATACTTCTGGCTGTACAAAAGTACTTAGTTCATGGAAGTGGGGAGTGTCAGTTTACGGCGATAAGCGGAACTGGAGGCCGCCATCCATCCATGAAACCCCAGTCCTCTTCCCCTTCCGTCTCTCACCGCCGGTCACCTTGCCAGGGCCCAGCCATAGGCTCGTATTTGGCATACAACTGCCATTCAAATTTCGTCAGTCTTAGAAAAACAGGGAGCATGAAGTGAAATAAATATTTACCGAACTGGGACTTAAATTCAACGACTCGTTTACGGTTAGCGGGAGGGGACAATTAAGGGATAAGCCGGACCCGACAACCGTCCACCGAAGCTGAGTAGTCGTCCCCCCCCCCTCCCATACACTGAAAAATAATCGTAAGCTTACAGGAAAATTTTCCATGATATGAGTCCGTAAAATTAGAACTTAAAATTGTAAAAGTACAATCACTTTCTATCGACTTGGAATTGATCGAGGAGCGAAAATGGGCCGTCGCAAATTTACATTATTTTGTAATTCCAAATTACAAGAAATGTCGTAACTTTACGAGGACATTTTTCACAGTATCACTCCTGCGCCGCGTCGAGACGCACAGTGCAAAACGCACGACTTGAGGCTTCGCTTTTTGCGCTTTACCGCACGCAAAGCCTGTGCGTGCGGCGCGACAGCTGTGCACTCTCGGCCAGACCAGTACTAGCTGGAACGCAGGGGATGGGCCGACCGATGCCTGACTGACCCAAGTTATGGGTGGCTTCGCACTTAAATATGAACAAGCAGTCGCTATAACCCCGCTATAACCCTTTTTCAAGTTGAAGCACGCGAAGCCGAACAAACACCTTACAACCCGAGCGCTGTGCATGAACGGTCATCACGTCGGTAACGAACTGGAAACAAATAAGCGAAACGGAAATGCGAATTAGGAGATGGGAGGGAAGACCGAGCGCCGAGCGGGGCGGGGCGGGGGCGGGTGCGGCGTGTGAGTTGAGTGTGGGCGGGGACTACTTTTAGATTGAATCCCGGTCTCGAAGCCGTCTGCTATCGTTGCCATGACACTTGTCACGAATCAATCCGCCAACCGAGCTTTTGTTACTGCACCGGGACAGAGCTGGCCGTCAGTCTGTTCTAGTGGCGAGTGCTAACTAGTTAGCTTGTGTGTGTGGTATTTCGTCGAGTGTCATGTCAGCAAAGCAGACGCCCCGTAAACGTGCCGGACAGCGTGGTGCGAGTGCTACTCCCGCCGACCCCGGTTCTGCACCATCCCCATCCGCCTCCAACGCCAACGACGCCGAGGCCCTGCACGAGCAGGGGGGCCCAGTCCTCAGCAAGCGCGCGCGCGTCATGCAGAGGCTGGCCGAGATTGAGAAAAAGTAAGGGACAAGACGTACATCCTGGTGAAGAAGTGGCAGAGTGAGGAGGGGGAGGGGGAGGGGGAGGAGGAGGAAGAGGTGGCGGCTGACGGTTCGTTTAATATGTGGGATCACCTAAAGTAGGTCAAGGACCCAAATGCAAGGGCGCTTGTGGGAGCCGTGCAATGCGTGATGTGCGAGAAGTTTTTGTCGTATAGCAGCCAAAAAAAACTGGAAACAGCTCGCTAGTAAACCATGTCAAGTTTGCGTGCCCGGTTGTAAAATAGGGTAAGTCGTATATCGCTTATTTTCGATTCTTGGGTTGTAATAGTGTTTTCCAGGCGCCATTTTGGATGAAAACTCCTGGAAACATGTTTTAAGTTTTTTCCTTTAACGTTTTCATAACCCTACCTTGCCTGTTATTCTGGCCTGCCATAAGAGGTGGTTTTGAAAACTTCAATTTTGGGCTTATTTTTTCCTTGACTAAACATGCAATTTTACGGCCCCCTGGGTGAAAATTTTAAGGAGAAGGCTCTATCTCAGCCGGTTTTCGAGCTACGAATTATTATTGGAAGGGAAAAGGTTGCTTATTTACCGCAATATAAAAACAATTCATATCATGCAAACCGGCAGAGATAGATAACTATATTCTCCCCACTTTCAAGTCATTGCCACCAGGTGCCAAAACCTCGTTCGTAGATAAATTGGCGGACATGAGCGCGTACACGCTCAGTTCTATGAATCACTTGACAAGTGATAGTTTTGTAGAGGTGCTGCAGCAAGCCATTGATATCACTGTTCTGGCTGGGGGGCGGATCGACGCACGTGACCTGGTCCCCGGTGTCAACACTTTGTCCGCTCATTTGGAAAAGAATGCAAATCTAGCGCGGGAAGTTGTCGTGAAGAGAGTGAAGGAGGCCATCGAGGGTGACCGCTGCCGCTGTTCCACAGACATGTGGACAGACGACTTCAACAAGTATAATTTCATTGACGTGCATGCCTATTTCAACAACGCACAGTGCACTGGCCAGGAAACGCATTATTTAGTCATGGCAAAATTTCCTGTAGAGCAAGAAAAAAGTGCAAAAAATATCAGAAATGCTATTTTTAAAGAATTGGTTGAGCTAGGCTTTACCGCAAGTCAATTCAATAAAATTGTGTGGATAACTGACCGGGGTGCGAATATCAAAAAAGCCCTTGAAGACTGCCCCCGCGAAGACTGCACCGCCCACCTTCTCAACACAGTCGTGCAGGGAACTCTAAGTTACACCTTTCTAGAGCTGCGGAAAAAGGCGTTGACAGCTAGCGACAGAGCTATGCAAATTTGTAAAGATTTTGAGGCTGTAGCACGGGCAATCAAGAAAACTGAGGTCAACATAGGGAAACTGAGAGAAACTATCGTCATGCCAACACCACACCTGTTTTCTTATGCGCCTATGCTCGCGTCCATAGTTGCTCACCAGCGCAAGGTAAGTTCACCGCACACCGCGTCAACTTTCCGCTTTCCGCCCAAAATATGACACTAATTTAATTTTTGTAATATTAGGTTGCTGCTGTTCTGGAAGCAATCAATGGCCCTGCTCTGACTCATGACATCGAGCTTGTACAGGAACTCGTGGACTTCCTTACGCCCCTCGAGGGCACAGGGCACGTTCCGAGTTCCTCATACGCAAAGCTGCGCGCCCATCTGCACCCAGAACCGAATGGCAATGAGCCCGCTTTCGTCACGGAAATGCAGGTTGCGCTAGAAGATAACGTTTCAGTGTTGGGAATACTACATCAGGTCAGTCAACGTCAACGGTTTGCAGTAGTTATTTCGACTTTACAAAATGTAATAATTAATTGTCGTTAAACTCTTTTACATAGGTGCACTTAGCTAAAGGACTTGTGACCTACTTAAAGACTAGTGGATTGTCCCAGACCCTTGACAGACGAGTGTCCCAAGAAGTAGAGACGAGGTGGAACTCGGTGAGCATCATGCTGAAGTCCCTGATCAACCAGTATGACCAGGTAGGTGAGCGTGAGCTCGATTCGCAGTGCCACCCAAGCCCCGTCACCGTCCCCGCGCCCCGCCCCGCGCCTCGCCCTGCGCCCCGCGCCCTGCTTCGTACTTTCGTTAAGAGTAATAGTTGTCTAAATGTTTTTGGAGTTATTGAAGGTGAACTTATAACACAAA
>NW_026267370.1:86213-88608 GCF_000697945.3 Frankliniella occidentalis | reverse complement strand
TTTTTTGGAATGTTAGTTTTCTCACACTGATTTTTTTCTAACAATTTTGCAAACAAAATTTCACGAGGTATTATATATTTTTATTTTTTAGTGAATCCGATTTTTTTCTTTCATGTTCCTTAGCCTATCAATCTGCCAAAATTCGAACTTTTAATGAAAACCTTTATCGAACAGCAGATGTTTCATTTCCCTAATTGGACAGTAATAAGTCCCCGACAAATGCTGTGGGTATGTCAAATTTTGGGGCCGGAAGGCCCTCCCATACCCTCCCATTAACTCGTCTCGGGTGTCAGCGCCGCAGGCCTAGCTATATGTGCGCCAGGCGCGTCGCAGCGTAACAGTGTTTCGTGAGATATCGCGAAGCCTGTTACGCGAGACGTGGTCTGGCGTACATATAGCTAGTATGTACCGTGTTGATTCATGTCACAGCCAGCTTTCAGAGTTATTGCGAAGTCCATCGTATGCCGCCGTCGTTACTGTTTGTGTCGAGTCGCGTTTCTTAGACATTTTGAGACTAGACCAGTTTCCTCGGCGTGAACGTGTGTGTGTGTGTCCGCGAGCGTCGTCGCTGGTGCCTCCAGCAGCCGGCGCAGAGCCCTAGATAGGAGGTGCCGTGGTGGGTTGTTTGCGTTCGTGTGACCGTGCAACAAATCCGGGTTACAGGGTGTAAACTCCACACTAGGGCATGTCCGGAGCTGTGGCAGCAGCAGCAGCAGCAGGTGGCCCCTGACAAGCATACTGCCGCCGAGCGGACGCGGGACGGCGAGGAGGAGATTCCTAGTCTACCTGCGGACCCCGGGCGTGACGCAGACCATCAGTCTGTCCCCGACTTCGGTCGAGTCGAGTCGACACGGGTCGCTGCGCCTGGACGTTTCCGCCCATGTAGCTCAGAATGAAAAGGTGGTTACAGGGTAGAAACTCCACGTGCCGCGTGTCGTGTCTTTTTCGCGTCATTTGTCTTTGTGCTGCAGTGTGTAGGTTGGTCGCTCTGAGCGGGCCCTGAGTCACTCCTGTGGTGCAGTCGGATGTTTTGAACGTGTAGTACGAAATTGACTCGGGGCCTGCCTGCAGCAGCACAGCCGTTGGCGTTAGTGTCTGGTCGGTACTTTTCAAAGTGGCTGTTGTTGGCTGAGCGATTAGCGAAGCCTATTACTCCAGTAATGATCAAAACGTTTCGCGTCTGTCTGTGTGTGTGTGTGTGTGTCTGTTTGTCTGTTTGTCTGTCATCACGATAACTCGAGAACGAATTGGGCAAGCGACCTGGGATTTTCAGGGTCGTTTTGTGTCATATAAAGACAGATCAAGTTCGAAGAAGAGCATTCTAGCTCAAAAATTAGATTAAGAAAAAACAAAAAAACCACAGGTCCCACCAATAATGTTTTTCAAGAATATTTATTGGCTGAGCGATTAGCGAAGCCTATTACTCCAGTGATCAAAAAGTTTCGCGTCTGTCTGTCTGTCTGTCTGTGCGCACGATAACTCGAGAACGAATTGAGCTAGCGACCTGGGAGTTTCAGGGTCGTTTTGTATCATAACAAGCAGGCCCGCCCTTCCGCCAAACAAAGTTGCCAGCTTCGCTTCGCTGCGCCGGCAACTCCGTTCGGCAGGGGCCGGGCCTGCTTGGCCTGCCGGCGGCGATGGTCGGGCCTGCGGCCCGACCATTTCTATCACGCGATTTGCTGTAGAACATGATCAAATGATGTAACGGGCCTTCGGCCCGCAAAGCCCGTCGTCCTTAAAAATTGGCCCCGTAGACACGAGAAAGGGATGTAACGGTGAAACACCGCGACTACAACCCACCCTTCTGCTTAGAAAACGGTTTTTGGGGTGGGGGGAGGGAGTTTCCTACCTCTTTTGCGGTTCTGGGCCTTCATTTACATTTAATTGATCACCACAGCAATTTTTAACTTTCTCGTCAAACAAGACCCTCTAGCTCCTAAACGGTTAGAGATAGAGCCAAACGGACGAAATTTTCGCCAGAAGGGCTCTACTTTTGCAAGTTACCCCTAAGGAGACCATCTAATATTTTCGAAAATTAATATTTTTATTTTTAAGCCACTTTCGTAATAGAAACACCCTCTAACGCCTAAACGGTGAGAGATAGAGCAAAACGGACGAAATTTTCGCCCGTAGGGCTCTACTTTGACGAGTAACCCCTTAGTAGCTCTTGAAAATATTTTTTTTTCTGACTTTTTTGACCTACCCTCTTTTCTTTGATACCCCCTTTTCTAGCTCAAAAATTGGATTTTTAAAAAATCAAAAACCACAGGTCCTACAAATAATGTTTTTAATTTTATTTTTTTTACAGTTTCTTAAGGGGTAACTCATCAAAGTAGAGCCCTTTCGGCGAAAATTCCGTCCGTTTGGCTCTCTCTTTAACCAATTAGGCACCACA
>NW_026267370.1:82970-85985 GCF_000697945.3 Frankliniella occidentalis | reverse complement strand
GAAGCGAGCCCAAACGGTTAACGTTACAGCGTCGGGACGAAAATCAAAATGATCAGTAAGTCAAAACCAACCAGAAAATCGATATGAAAAGTTTTTTTGTCAGCTGGACAAAACCTGTGACGTAAAGGGTTTTAAGGAACTTAAAAGCAAGTACAAGGAAATTGATGTACAAAAAAGCAACACTGGCGCTCCAAAGGTTGATTACATCTCTAAATGGGAACACTTCCGTGACATGCAGGAGTTTTACACCAGTGATGTCACTATGACCCCGTCAATGACGGTGACATCAGGCTCCACATCTTAAGGTGTGTTCAGTGGGGGTGAGAAGCTCAAGCCGCACCTAGTCCAGTCAGAGCTTGTTTTTATTTACCAATTAAAAGTGTTTTTATTCTGATTTTTGTTTGTAGAGTTGACTCAAGCAGTAAAGCACAGTCCAATGCTATGGACAAGTGGTACGAAGAAATCGACAAGAAATTTAGTTCAAAAACTCTTGAAACACCTTGGAGTAAATAGACGCGTCCTTACAACAATGTTCTATCTGCAGTGTGGATTACACAATGTTCTATCTGCAGAGTGCTGAATACACAATGTTCTACCTGCAGCGTGCGGATTACACAATGTTCTATCTGCAAAACGCGGGTTTCGGGACACCTCCAAAGGAATGCTTATTACTCCGTAACCGCTCGTTCTCCTTCACTGTTTGCAGTCAATAATTAAACATTGGACCTTTACGATTCTTTCCGTGTGCTGAGATTGTCCTTAATGTCTTCCAGTTACTTGCAAACCACACAAAGCTGAAGGGCTGCGCCTAACCCCGTTTTGCAGATAGAACATTGTGTATTCAGCACTCTGCAGATAGAACATTGAATAATCCGCACGCTGCAGATAGAACATTGAGTAATCCGCACGCTGCAGATAGAACATTGTTGTTAGGACGCGTCGAAATTCACTACTCCACAATACTTGCACTTCTTCCCTGGAGGAAATAGTACTGCTTCAACATACGCCTGCTGTTCACCTTAATTAATAACGCGCAAGCAAAAGGTCTTATCTTGTCAATTCCTCTTAATTTCCACAGATACTTTTAAATACCTCACAACAATGTCGCTACAGCTTTGGAAAGCAACAGACAATCACTGTGCGATTGGCACTAAATGCTGCAGCTCCGACCGAGTGTTCCAGTGTGAGCGTGCCAGGACTGGTTCCACCTGGTCTGCATACAGGACATGTACCCGGCACCAGTGTAGAGGGTGAAAAATACTTTTGCCCTAAACATCGCCCAAGTGAGTTGTCAGTCTCTAAAACTATTTCTTCAGATTGGGTTCTTCGGCTAGAAAGGCCTTCCGTGTAAAATAATATTAGTAAAGATGTACTGGCTGATAATGTATGTGTTAGGACAATTTGAATTTCTGCACCGACTGATTGTGTTTGATACTCCAATTATTACAGTAAAAGCCGCTTATAACGTCACCCATACGTGCGCCGAAATCTCCACGTTATATGCGGGAAACGCTAAATCCGGTTGAATACTCTAACGTGGAAACAATTGTGCATTTCTGCACCGACTGATAGTGTTTGATTCTCCAATTATTATTTCTTAACATTTTCCTTAGCTTTTTGCTCTTTAAGACTAGTTTAACATGAGAAACAACTTGCAAATTGTACTATTGTATTGAATCTTTTAAGTCTGATTTTGTCTAGTGCAATCCTTCCGAGGGGGTGCTCACTACGAGATTATGTGTACACCTTAACTTTTCACTTTTTCACTTTCAGTTCACTTTCGTAACTTTTACTTCACTTTTTTCACTTATCCCCACTTTCACTTCACTTTTTTCACTTTTACTTCACTTTTTCACTTTCACCTTTTGCCTCATTTTTTTTACTTTTACCCACTTTCACTTCACTTTTGCCCACTTTTACTTCACTTTTTTCACTTTTGCCCACTTTTACTTCACTTTTTTCACTTTTGCCCACTTTTACTGCACTTTTTCACTTTTTTCCCAATTCCACCCAACTTTTTTCACTTCCGCTCACTTTCCTAATACTTTAGTTTACTTTCGCCTAGTTTTACCACTTTTGTGTCACTTTCCGGCGGTTTTCTCCCTAGCTTGTTTACTTTTTACTCGTTCTTTACCACCCTGAGCTTTACTAGCCTGAGGCTAGCTGGTAGCTAACAAACAAGTATTGCACGGTTGTTTTTTGTTCGAGAACGACGGCAGTACTTGAAAAAAAAATTGAGTATGTTTTCAATTCAATATGTCATATATCTACAGTGCGTTAGGTCACCACACCATCTCCCCTCTCCTCTCCCTCCAAGTTAAGGCGATAGGAGCGATGGTGTTTTATTTGCGGTACGCCCCAATTGTAACATTTTCCCACATTCCTTCTATTTTCAAATATTCAACAACACGAAAAATATCATTTTAATCTGTATCATTGAACGCAGACGCATTTTTGACAAGTCTTGCGCGTAAACAAAAGCAGTGTCATTGCCACATGAATTCGTTACGCGCAGGGCCGGCGCACAGTCTCCCCTGGGGTATATCCAGTGACCGACAAGTGGAAAGTGGAAAGTGCTCAGGCTTGCCATGTTGAGTTATAAACTTATATTTTTTGTGTGATATATCAGTCAGTAATTAATCTCCTGCTGTATAATCAATCAAATAGTTTCAGTTCATTCAGAAATATATCATCTAAAGCTTCATTTAGGTCTAAAAGGAGTTGTAAAAAGAAATGTTATGTTTGAACGCCTGCCTGTTTGCCAGGGCTGCCAGGACATCCACAGTTTTTTACGACATGTTTTTGACTTAAATGGAGATTTAGATGATATATTTCTGAATGAACTGGAACTATTTGGTTGATAGTCTAGCAGGAGATTAATTACTGCGTGATATATCGCACCAAAAATATAAGTTTATAAGTCAAGATGGCAAGCCTGAGCACTTTCCACTTTCCACTTGTCGGTCACTGGATATAACCCTGTCCCCTCTCCCACACCAACCGCTCGAGCCCCCC
>NW_026267370.1:79495-82920 GCF_000697945.3 Frankliniella occidentalis | reverse complement strand
ATACAATTATTAAATTGTAAATAAGTAGCAATGTCAGTAAGTAAAACACTATAAAAAATTTAGATAGAAAACTTGAATTGGACACAGTTAGGAAGAGAGCAAGTCCCCATCCACGTCCTCGTCAGGTTCGGGAGCATTACTCTCACTCTCCTTCCTAGGAAAGGAAAAAATGTAAGTATTATCGGTTACCGTCGGTTGTTAATACTTTGTTTACCTGGATAACTATATGACTTACTCCTTGTTGTCACAGCTTCCCTTGCACTTTTTGCAAGGCACGAGTGCAAAGTAACCCAGCTTTTCTGCAGGAGCACCGTTTTGTGGAGCAACCTGTTGTACACCGACACCCGCACACACTCAGATCCCTTAACGCCTGCCAGATGTTGGACTCTGCTGTCCAATGAGGGACCCACTGGCCATTTTCCATCTTCCACCCCCAACCAGCCGGCGACGGAACATCATCCCAACATATCTGTAGAGAACTTCCCCAGATTTGCCTCCCCTGGTAAGAAGCCCGCCGGATATGTTGGATAACTCCGAAAACATTTAGAAAAACATTACCCTTAACAGTAATATGACGATTTTAATGGATAGTGTCTATGTTACAGCCAAACCGGAGGCTTCATCGACTTTCTCACTCTAACAGATTGCAGATGAAAGTCAAATTTTACGTATGTAGTAAAAATTCGAATTTTGGATCATTATGAACATGTACTTAGCGTGTTATACAGTGGTTTAAATGAACTAAAAGTCGACTTTTGGTTCATTAGACCTCACATTTGGTCTCAGCGATGTAACATTATGCGGAAACGACACCCCACACGGGTTATTACGGTAAAACTCTGTGTGTCACCATTTAGGCCCACATTTTCAAAATGGCGTCGTCTGGGGCCTAAATGGAGGGTCGGACGGGTCTGGAAATTGTTCCGTTCGATTTCTCAGGTCAAAATTAGTCGGGCAAGTATTTTAGATGGTCTCGCTGCGACAAATTGTCATTCTCGGTATTTTTGTACAAATTTTGAACAAAAGCGTTAAAATCTCGGCTCCTATGGGTCGGAAATGAATGTGCTCCGGGTCAAATCAAAGTTTGGGGTCTAGGGAAGGTCTCCACAAAAAATCACGCTTTTTATATCTTTTGCCCTTTTTTGGTGGTATTCCAGGTCGAACCGCTTAGACTAGTTAACCCTTTACGTCACAAGGTATCAAATTTGATACACCTCCTAAAACACGGCCTGGAGCCGACTACTTGTGAGGTACATCACGTTTTTGTCATGGATACGTTTGAGGAGGTCCAGACGACTATATCCATACCACTTACGACCCCTTGAGTGCTTTGGGTGGGTTGCTGTGGCGCGCCAAAAACAGGCCTGCGAGGGGGTCCATGCAGGGCCTAACTGCAGCGCCTATAGCTGCGGGTAGAGGGGTCGGATTTTCATGGTAGTGGTCATGATTTGTTGGCAAATATCCAAAGTAAGCAGCGCCGAAGACAGATCGAGGATATTTTAAAAACTCGCATTGTGACACGCTTGCAAAGTTGTGTGTATCAAAAATGAACGTCCGTGACGTAGAGGCCCATTTTTTTGTCGTTTTTTGCCATTTTTTCCATGGGATTCTAATGGTACATTGATACATGGTGAGTCTTATGGATGACATGTGAAGCATATTGGGCTAGTCCAGAGCACCCGGAACACTACAGGAACTGTACGGGAGTGTCAGTCACAGCGTATCATTTTTGATACATACGAAATTTGGTCACAGCGCGGTTCTAAAAGCATGGTTGGCACCGCACGGATTGCGGGATCACTACCAAGACATGTACACTTGTAAAATATAAAGTGTGCTCATTAGCCCCACGACGTAAGTCGCGCGTCCAGACATACCCCTAACGTCACAGTGTATCATTTTTGATACATGCGAAATTTGGTCGCAGCGCGGTTCTGAAAACATGGTCGGCACCGTAGGGGTTGCGATATCACTATCAAGATATGTACACTTGTCGCCATAAAATATAAAGTGTGCTCATTAGCCCCACGACGCAGGTCGCGCGTCCAGACATCCCCTTTACGTCACAGTGTATCACTTTTGATACATGCGAAATTTGGTCACAGCGCGGTTCTAAAAACATGGTTGGCACCGCACGGGTTGCGGGATCACTATCAAGACATGTACACTTGTAAACTATACATAGTTCTCATTAGCCTCACGACGCGGGTCGGGCGTCGAGACATACCCCTCCCTAACGTCACAGCGTATCATTTTTGATACATCCGAAATTTGGTGACAGCGCGTTTCTAAAAACATGGTTGGCACCATAGGGGTTGCGGGATCACTAGCAAGACATGTACACTTGTAAAATATAAAGTGTGCTCATTAGCCCCACGACGCGGGTCGCGCGTCCAGACATCCCCTTTACGTCACAGTGTATCATTTTTGATACATGCGAAATTTGGTCACAGCGCGGTTCTAAAAACATGGTTGGCACCGCACGGGTTGCGGGATCAGTAGCAAGACATGTACACTTGTAAAATATAAAGAGTGCTCATCGATGCTCATCGGTTTTACGCCGCGGGTCGCGCGTCACAACATCCCCGCTAACGTCACAGTGTATCATTTTTGATCACTCTAGTTTGCCGGGTTAGTTTTTATGTGAGGTTGGGGCATCGAGTGCCACTAGATTCAGCAAGCTTTACTCTTCATGAAAAACCACTTTGCCCCGGAATGACACATTTTGGATCGTAGGAAAACGGTGGAAAGCAAAAATATTCTAAAAACCAAACAACTAAATTCCACATTTCCGAACCATTTCGAACAAAACGAGTTATGATCGTCCTAGTGGTGTTCAATACAGCTAAGATGTGTCGTTTAAAAATGATAGTTGCTCATAATAACGCTTGTGTTTGTCAATTATGACCCTAACGTCACAGTGTATCATTTTTGATACACAGGGCTAAAATCCAGCAAATATAAACCTCCACGCGTGACTCATTAACGATACAAATGTTTCTCGAAAACGGCTCGGCCGATTTGCGTCATTCAAAGTGCATTCGATTCTCCTCGTCGACAATTGGGGACCGAAAATGTGTCAAAAGTGACGAAATGTGAAAAATACCCGTTCAAAATGCGTTAAAACGGGTTCTTTTTACGAACGGGTACCCGGAGTGAAAAACGATCTAAGAAGAATTGCGCGCCATCTCGAGGAGAACAAAAGCCACCCTCGCCCGTTTTTCTCCGACGTACCGTTTAGGAGAAATGTTCAAAAAACCTCTTCCGACTGGTACCCGCCGCAATTTCTCATACAAGGAGACGAGATGGGCGATTAGTGAAAGCGGTAGGTTTGTTTAGTTTTTCGTCCTCTTTCACATGCCGCAAACCGCAAATCGCTACCTCTTTTCGTTCTCGAGATAAAGGGAAAATACCTCTAGCGGGTA
>NW_026267370.1:75542-79445 GCF_000697945.3 Frankliniella occidentalis | reverse complement strand
TTTTACAGTTTCTTAAGGGGTAACTCATCAAAGTAGAGCCCTTTCGGCGAAAATTCCGTCCGTTTGGCTCTCTCTTTAACCAATTAGGCACCACAGGGAGTTTTTGACTAAAATGATCGAAAAAGTGTACAGCCCTGCATGCTTAGTCGAAGAGACGGGAAGTTGACGGGCCAGAGGCCCATATCTTTGTATACATTTTTACGCTACCCGACTCGGGTGTCAGCGCCGCTGGTGTAGGTAGATGTATGCCAGGCGCGTCGCAGCGCAACAGTGTTTCGTTAGATATCGCGAAGCCTGTTACGCGAGACGTGGTCTGGCGTACATCTACCTAGTTGTAATTACATGGTGCTCAGGAGCTTTTCTTTCAGAAACTGAAAGTGACAGCAAATCATTTCATCTTTGAAATTGATAGGGAACCAAGATGGTTGATTGAATCCCTCACTGATGAGCTTATCATTATTTTTAGTACCAGATTTTGCACAATAATTTTTGCATGGCAAAAGCAGGTTGTTGTGATTTGATACTCAAACTCTGTATGGATTTGAGTTTGTCTTTCATGATTTTTTCTGCTCTATGCAACATTTCCCAAGAGCTACTACCAAGGTAAATTTTTAGTTGAACATTTTGACGTTCAACCTCGCGTTCAACACATACTGTGGTCAAACTTTTATTCTTTTCATGCATTTTAATACTAAGTGTCAGCCCACCAATAGTGAGCGGATCACAACTTGTTTTTGAATTTAATCCATTTTTGATGTGATTCAAAACTTCTCCGGATATAAGCTCATGGAATTCTTCCACGGATATTCTTATCCATAGCCTATTACCTTTGGAATTAGAATCTCCTATCAGCATGATGTACGCACTGTTAAAAATTTTAACATGATATTACGAACAAAGGGGAGTTAAATTTGTACTTTGATTTCGCTGTTTTCTCAAAACAACGATTTCCTCGTAAAATGACGAACTGTTTCACTCTCCGCAAAAAATGTTTTTTTTCGTAAAATAACGAACAATTCATGTTTCTTTCGCAAAATTATTCTTTTGAAAAGTTACAAACAGTTTGTTGATCTCTTCATAAACGACTTCTTCGTGTTTTTGAAATGAATAGACGCATTCTTAATTTGTTTCCTGTTGATGAGTTTAGGATGAAAGCCTTTCAGCCCTTTCACTGTTTGGATCTTCCCCATTCCCCTGCGCCTGCTCCTCTTCCAATTATTCATCTTCCTCATCCTCCTCTTCCTCGCATCCCTCCGGAACCACCCCCGACTCCCCGACGACTTCTTCACCCTCCTCTTTTTCTTAACTAACCTCCTCCTCCTCACCTTGCTTGCCCTTTTGCAGCCCTCGCCTTCCAAGTCTTCGGATGAAGATGAAATATCAACTACTAGGCCCTTGGGAGGCCTAAAGTCCACATCTGAACTACCGCCTTCCGTCAGATCCAGCTCCGCGAACGTCTTCCTCTTGTTTTCGTCGTCCTCGGAGTACGATAGGGCCGGTTCTGCATCCCAGGCCGCGTCCGACTCGTATTCGGAGTTGTCCTCCAATTGGTACAAATTGGGCCGGCTCTCGTATGGCTCGTCCTCCCTACAAAGAGCGACAAAATGAAATTTCAATCAAATTTTTAACCACCGTAAACTCAACTTCATTTAGTAAAGCATTTCAAAAAATAATAAATAAAAAAGGGCGGGAGGAACGTACCCTATCCTCTTGTGTACCGCTTTCCACTGCACGTATCTATTGGAGGGCCGACTCGTCTCGTCGCCCACCTCACAGAGGATCTCGGCCAACATGTTTTGAAAGATGTCCCCGATGGCCTTCATTTCCTTACGGGTAAAGTGCGCCGATAGCGTCTGCACGTGGGCGTCGAACTTTATCTCGTCAAGGATGCGAGGTCCACCCCCACAAAGGTTTTCCATCCTAGTGGCTGCGTCGTACACACCGTTCAGCTCGTTTAGTACAATATCAGCGTGCTCTTCATCAAGGTGCTCTATTACGAGCGTCTTCTTTTGGTGGAGCCACGGGCAGTACGGACACCGCCAAACGTTAAACGGAATTCGTTTCTTGGGGGTCTCGGATGGCCCAAACTGAAACAACAGAAGAATGAAAAGAAAAAGGATTAATTGTGTGACAAGATAAAATTTTGTGGACGGTAGCAAATGAAGAAAAGACCTTGGTTTCAAAATGACGATAAATGAACTTACGATTTGCCTGTGTATTATCTCGTGGGTCTTCTCGGGGAAAACCTCGCCTATCTTCTTTAGCTTCTTCCTCCCTTCTGCTCGAGACTTCCTGGGTGTCACCGGCCGCGCTTCACGGTCGTCCCCCCTCGTCGTCGTCGTTCTCGTGCTCGATGGGCGACCGGCTGCGGCGCTCGCGTTTCGCCCGAAGAACAAAGAAAAAGATTCAAATTGATGACAGCTGCGGGAGAGAATTAAATGATTGCGTTCAGAGGGGTACAGTACAACAGTGCTCACAGGGGCAATCTTGGCCGCAGGTGAAGCTGGGACGACCACCGGCTCCTTCTTCCTGGACGACGGGAGCTGCGGGAGTTAAAAGCAAAATGTAAACCACCGAAGTCTCGAAATGTTTCATTCTGAAGCCAAACGAAAAACAAAGAGACAAATGAAAAAGGGCTGATATTTACCACACGCGGAGTAGTGACAGAGAGCCTTTTCTTCGGCTTCGGGACATCCGCGTGCATCTTCTTGCTCCTCTCTGTTTCACCAGGCGAAGCGCTCTGAGATCTCTTCTTGGATCGCTCTCGACCCTGCTCAGCCTGCTTGACAATGGGGTCAATCTGAAACAAAATAAAATTTTATTAGAATTATGATCATTGCTGAATACTTTGGTAGAACATGAAAAGAATAGATTCACTTACCACGATGGCCACACGGCCTGACGCCGCCGCCTCTTGCCTCCACCTCTCCAGTTGTGCAGGCTGGGGTTGTGCAAGCTGGGGTTGTGCAGGCTGGGGTTGTCGCTGTTGCTGTTGCTGCGCGCCAGCTCCGCGAATCTCTTCAATTCTGAGTCGAAGGTCCCCAACGGGGGGAGTTGAGGGCCCCGGCTGAGGGTGGTGCCATTGCGGGGCAAGAGCGGGAGCGGGGGCGGGAGCGGGTGCTTCCTCCTAAAACAAACACATATGGTTAGAAACCAATAAAACACATATGCCAAGGAAATGAAAAGCTAACGTGCTGAAACTTACAAGCGCCACCCACTCGTCCTCCTCCATGCGGCGCTCCGCCCACGGCACCACGAGGTTGAGGGTCGGCGGGGTTGGGGGGCGAGCCGCCCTTTCATTCATGAAAAACCATTGTAACAAAACGCATCAATGTAAAAAACATTCACACAAGTATAATGACACGACGATATCACATGAACTCACATTGGCCATGGCTTCTTCACTCCCCGCAGGGGAGGGTGGCGGGGGGGCCAACGGCCCGGGGGAGGCGATGTGTGGTGTGCCTGCGGCCCCAGGGGCTTCGAAGGATACACGGCTCTGAAATCGCGTTCATAACAAGCTAGGCCCGCTCTTCCGCCAAACCAAGTGGCCAGCTCCGCTTCGCTCCACCGGCAACTCGGTTCGGGAGGGA
This sequence comes from Frankliniella occidentalis, assembly GCF_000697945.3. Classification (NCBI taxonomy): domain Eukaryota; kingdom Metazoa; phylum Arthropoda; class Insecta; order Thysanoptera; family Thripidae; genus Frankliniella; species Frankliniella occidentalis. The sequence goes on along the minus strand of NW_026267370.1, from coordinate 75,852 downwards.
GCGGGCCCAGCTTGGCCTGCCGGCGGCGTTTGGGACGGGCCTTCGGCCCGTCCCCTCTGAATTTTCATGGTGTAATACATCTTTTATCCGAGAACGGGCCTCCGGCCCGTTGGAGTGACGGCTCGCGTTGGACCATCTTTTTGCCAGGTACCTTTTCTGTCCACTTCGTAATTAAAATTCAACAAACGAAGTATTCTTTTCATACGCTGAACATCTTTGGCTGTGTGTGCCGTAGTTTGTAGAATACATGCAAGTTGTGCCAAATCCCTTCTAAGTTATTGATGTTAGCTTATGAATCAAATAACACACC
>NW_026267370.1:73910-75492 GCF_000697945.3 Frankliniella occidentalis | reverse complement strand
CTCAACTTTTTTCACTTTAGCTCCACTTTTTATCACTCTCACTTTCACTTTTTGACAGCATGTACACCCACTTTTGGAAGTGAGTACCCCCTCGAATCCTTCAGTGAGAGTAAATGTGAGATTATTTGCTGTAATTAAAAGACAGTATGGGATTCTAGTGAGGACAATTGTGCATTTCTACACCGACTGATAGTGTTTGATACTCCAATTATTATTTCTAAACAGCAGTTTAAGCTCAAAGTACACCGACACACAGCACTGCTTCGAGGAGGCCGAGCCGACCTCCAGGTCACAGCCGACCCACGCGACACTGGCAGCTCGACGCCCCAGCCCAGGTCGCCGCCTAGCAGCTGGCCGTCGTCACTTGTAGCTGGCGCCGCCCTGGAGGCGTGCGGCGCGAGCCATGGCAGGCCATGCTACTGCGGTCGTGGGCCGTCGCTATCCGGCGCTGCTTCTGACGACGCCATGGATTGCGAGTACGTCGCATCCAGCTCCTCATGCAATTGCTCAGTGATGCGGGACGTTGCCCAGGACCTCGAGCTCTCTACAACCGTGGAGGAGATAGACGAAGTGTGCGATGAGGTCGTAGCTGTGGGTACTTGAGCGTGTGTGAGTGAAGGTGGGCGGGATGGGCGGTACTCGTCGAGGTGGCGCAGAGCCGGTATGGTGTGCAGCGCCAGGGTAAAGGCCCTGGAGCTGGTGGTGTACGGGCGGTGTATGTGCGTGCGGGACGGGGAGTATACCTCCTCGAGGTGGAGTAGGGCCGGCATGGTGGAGGCCCTGGTGCTGTCTGTGTATGTGTGGGCCGGCAGTCCTCGAGGTGCGTGTGTCTCATAACTTTGTTTGTTCCAGGATTGCCCACTCGCCGCCGCCTTGCGAGACGAGGATGTCGGTCGTTGTCGCCGCTCCACAGCAACTCCAAAACCTTGATGTAAGTGTGATCATACCCTTCCATGCCCCTTTCACTTTCTGATCAAATGACTAATCATATTTTTTTCTACAGTTCGCTTTGCCACTCCTCTCATTTGAGTTTGGGCAGCCAGATGCCCACAGCACGCCTGCAAAACCTGAGGCTGTCCAGGGCTGTGCACGGCGCCCACCCGTGTTTTTAGCCCGGCCTTCTGCTTTAGAAAAGCTATCTAGCGGGCTTATGCAAACGACCTCGTGTCTGTCTGTGTGTCTGTCTTTTCCACTAGAAGGAGATGTGCTAGAGACTTCAAATTTTCAGGGTATCTTAAGGTTCACTCCTAGAAAATGAAATACCTACGGCAAATCCTGGCAACCACCACTAAAGGCCTAAAAGGGGGTATCAAAGAAAATGGGGTAGGTCAAAAAAGTCAGAAAAAAATATTCTCATCAAACTCATCAAAGTAGAGCCCTTAGGATAAAAATTTCGTCCGTTTGGCTCTATCTCTAACCGTTTAGGCGCTGGAGGGTCTTTTTTGACGAAAATAAGCTTAAAATTGCTGTAGTGAACAATAAGTTGTAGAAGAAGGTCCAAAACCGCAATAGAGGAAAAAAAACTCCCAACGCCCCCACCCTAACTACGTTTTCTAAGCAGAAGGGTGGGTTGTAGTCGCGG
>NW_026267370.1:62049-69715 GCF_000697945.3 Frankliniella occidentalis | reverse complement strand
GACAGACAGACGAACACAGAGGCGATGGCATAAGCCCGCTTATATAGCTTTTAAGCAAAAGAGCGGGCTAAAATAAGCAAAAGAGCGGGCTAAAAAAAGTATTAGTTTCTTGTCATAGAGGTTGTCTCCCTACCCTGCACCGTAAAGTGCGACAACCGCGTTGTCAGCAATGCACAAGCAGAACTGCCACCCCCCCTCTCCCCCCCGCCCCTGCGTCACTCGGTGTGCCACCCGTCCCTCTCCCTTGCGCAAGCGTCCTCGCTTCGTCCCTGCGTCACTCGCTGTGACACGACCGCGTTGCCAGCATTGCACAGCAAAGCTGCCACTCCCTCCCTTGAGTCCTCCCCATCTCCCCCCCCCCTTCCCAACCGCAACAAGTTCAAACATGCGAAGGGTTCAAAGATTCTCGTCGAAAGAAAGCCCAACACCAGACCAGTGGGCTCCTGCCCTCCCCCTCCCCTCCCCTGGCCCAACTCAAACGATCCATTTCCGAGAATCTGACATACACCCTAGCGCGGCGAGGCGCGACTCGGCGCGGCGCAGGGCGGCACAACGCGTCGCTTCTAGAGTATTCCCCGACAAGTTAAAACTAGGTAGATGTACGCCAGACCACGTCTCGCGTAACAGGCTTCGCGATATCTCACGAAACACTGTTACGCTGCGACGCGCCTGGCATACATCTACCTAGGCCTGCGGCGCTGACACCCGAGTCGGGCAAAAGAAAGAGTCGTAAAGAGGCCTTCGGCCCCAAAAGTCACAATTATTGCTCCCCAGGGTTTTATTTTGACGAGTTGACCCTTCAGAGACCATGAAATATTTGAGAAAAAACATTGAAATGGTTTGGGGTCATTTCCGTTTGAAACAGTGTCTGGCGCCTCAACGGTTAGAGATAGAGCTAAACGGACGGAATTTTCGCCCATAGGGCTCTACTTTGATGAGTTACCCCTTAGGAAACAGTAAAAAAAATTGTTTTAAAAAACGTCATTTTGGGGACCTGTGGTTTTTGATTTTTTTAAAATCCAATTTTCGGGCTAGAATGCTCTTCTTCGAACTTGATCTGTCTTTTTATGACGCAAAACAACCCTAAAAATCCCAGGTCGCTAGCTCAATTCGTTCTCGAGTTATCGTGATGACAGACAAACACACACACAGACAGACACACAGACAGACACGAAACTTTTTGATCATCACTGGAGTAATAGGCTTCGCTAATCGCTCAGCCAACAAGCGAAGATTCGAGAAGATTTTCGTTGAACAAGCCAGGCCGAGCACCAAGCGTGCCCCCCTCCCCTCCCCTCAGGCACTGTCCCGATTCCAGGAAAGCTAAAAATACGCTGTTGGCGTGGCGTGGCGTAGCGTCGGCTCAAGAGCGATAGGAAGCATGCAAAAGAGTTTCACACACACATACACACAGGTGAGGAAGCCATTTCCCACACACACTGGTGAAAAAAACCTTATCACACTGATGAGGACTCACCAGGACCCACAGGGTCATAAAACACGTAGCCATTGGGGCTGTTGTGAAGTCGGCAAGGCCACGAACGGGCACTAAAAAATCGACATCCTTACTTCAATCTTTTTACCATGTGCGATTAAAACGCACTTAGCATTAAGATTGGAGTAAGGGCGTCACAAAAATTCACGTTTAAAAACCGTTATCAATCGGATTGCGCAACACTTTCGAAGGGCAAGTACTTACGTAGTCTCTGATTCTACGTGATGACCTGAAGTAGATGTTGAGTTTAGACGCAATGTCTGTGGATGGGGCCAAACTACTTTGCAGCCTTGCACCATCTTCTGCACTGAGTATTGCCTCCTAATCATCTTCTGGGTCCTCCCTGCCATCTGGATTGCTGTCACAAGAAATCTGCTGACTTCCCAATTTTATTTTATTTTTTTCTATTTTGGCCCAAAGCTGTGAAATGTGAATCTTGGCAGTCATAATTTCTTCTTCGTTCAGAATAGTGAAGTATCTTGGGTTCAAAAATATAGATGCCACGAAACCAGGGTATTCGAAGAGAGGGGGTACTTTATCTTGGCCAGCCCTTTGCCTATTGCTTTGAGCGAAAACTTCACGCCTTTCACGTTTTGTCATTGCCTCAACAATTTGATCGGCTAGTGGAGAGCCCACTTTCTTTAATTCAATCTTGCACTCAAGCCATGATGTCGCCTAGGGAAAGCTGCTCCCCTTGCAGAATTTTAGTAGCCAACATGGTTGGCTTTAGTGACTAATTTATTTTCTTCATTGTTCCAGTCATCTTCACAGAATAATTCTAACAAGTCATCCTGATCTACGACAAAGCCCCTCACTTTCAGAAGAGACTCAATCATGGCATAAGATATGTTCCACCTGGTATCATTGTCGTAGACAGGAATGGAAAGAAATTTTTTCTTCAATTTTTTTCGGTACGTTTCAGTCCTCTGTTTTTTTTACAAGAACCATAGCTTTACCAAATAATTCACCCACATTTTCATTTTTTTATAGAGTCATCAACAATGGCTAATTGGAGAGTGTGTGCAGCACACTTGACGCTGTCTAGGGTGACACCTCCCTGATCAACAGCAAGATCAAAATCATCCTGATTCTCATCAATGGTGTTCTGCAACTCTTCTTGGGCAATCCGCAATAAATCAGCTGCTCTTAGCATATTTTGCCCATTGTCGCTGGTAAAAGATGCAAGGTTGGTGACAGCAATGTCATACATATCCAATATCGACATTATGGATGCAGTTAAATTTTCAGCAGTTTGGATGACGTAGAGCTCCCTTACAGCAAGGGTTCGTAATTGAATCTCCCCGTGTTTTGCAAACGGGATGTTGACTCCAAAGAAAGGGTTCCCATCTCTCTAGCTTGAGTCAACTTTCAGTGAAAGTAATTTTCCATTAACTTCTTGATTAATGTATGTGCGTAGTCTGGCTGCCTCATCTTGCACCATTGTCCGAATGCTAAAATCGTTGGCTGCAAATCTGTAAATAAATAAACTAATCACACCATTGCACTTACAGCCAAGAAGCAGAAACTAGCTCTGGAGTATTTTCATCATTTTCGACATGAGGAAAGGGTCACTCTGAACTATGACATCCCCTTCAGGTTACTATCAGTATGTGTGTCACAGTTATTTTGAAAATAGAGCAAGAATATGTTCTAAATATTAAGGCTATTGTAAATTGAAAATTTCTCCAAAATTTTAAAATTTTAATTAGTTGCATTTTTTTTGCATTAGTATTGTTAAAATTTCAAACCATTCTTGTGTACCTATACAACTTTGGGTCATTTTAAGCCTATGGTGGCTGTCTTAAATCATAAACTTCATCGTGTGAATTAACGGAAAGTTCTGATAAAAACACTCATACTTAAGAAAGTTGCAGAAACCTTTCAATATTTCTGAGTGTTTTTAATGCTGAAATCTAAGTTATATCTATACTAATTATGTCTTGAAGTTTGGTTTTGATATGTGCAGCAGATTTGAAGATAGCATTTTCAGTTTACAGTAGCCTTCACCCAAATAAGTGTATTGAAAGGTTAAATTAATGTAACCTACCTCTCTCTAGAAGAGAATGAGCTGTGGTATGGTTGAATGATGTCCTGAAATGCAGCATCATTCATCATTTTAAATGGGCGCCCATGGACAGCCACCATTCTGACACAAGCCAACTTTCAGGCGTCGAGGGCACATGACCATCTTAATCTCAGAGGTTTTCGACACTTTCCTCTTGGCTCGACCTGCTTTCCACTCTTGAATCTGTTTGTCTAAGGTAGATTCTCTGTCCTTGTGGTTCCTTAGGACATGCTTTACTAAGTTTCCACAATGCTCGAGGATTGTAAAGCTCCTCAAAAGTACATTTTTGCCTCTTATATAAATAAGAGCCAGTCAAACGAAACTCCGGTTGAGAGAAGGGTGAACAGGGCCGGCACACATAAACGGCCTCATCACCCTCAAAAGCATGGTGATAATACATGAAAACTATCACAAACATGGTGGGGCAAGAGAAGATACAAAGGCAAAACAGGCAGAAAAACTCACTTAAGACGATGACGTCCTCCTCATCCTCACTAACGAGATCGATGAGTTCGACCTCAGGAATGCCTTGTTCAACGTCATTGAGGATCGCAGCAAAGAACTCATCCACCATGGCGGCATTAAGGTCAAATGCAGGATACTCCACACCGGGAGGTGGGACCTGGGGGACGACGTACTCGTTGGGAGCGGGAGGGGCTCCATGAGAAGGAATCACCATCTGTTGAGTAAAGGAATCAAACAATAAAAATCGAAAGGGGAGAAACACAACAACTGGATAGGCAGAGGAGTAACGGCGGAAAGACACTTACGAAACAATTTCCGAGGCAACAGCCACAGCGATAAAATGTCTCGTCCAGCAGGATAACTTCAGGGACATAAATGTCCAGAACCACATACGACGGATTAAAGACTAGCCAAAAGGGATGGTCAGTAGTGGCTTGGATGCATTTACCACAGATCTAAAAAGAACACAGGGCGTAAGCATTCTAAGACACCCTAACGACCAAATCGAAATCTAAGCAAACACGGGGATTTAAAGACTAATACTTACTTTCTAAACCTTGTCATCCACCAAGTTGTAGCCGGAATAATTGTTAATTATTACACGGTGAGCCATTTTCAAAGAAACAGGTCAAAAGAAACTTCGCGAAACGAGAGGGCGACACAGCAGCTTAGTCCAGTACAACACCAAGATGGCGAAAGACCGTTGGAGGGAGTTGGTGCCAAAGCGCAGCGTCCCCACGGAAGGAGGGGAAAAGGAAGGAGTGGGGACAACCCACTGCGCATGAGCGGCGCGCGCAGCCGAGTATGAGAATAAAAGAGGAACGCTGCCAGAGCACTCTGAGCAGGCGGAGAGAGAGGACGGCTAGCAGAACAGCACTAGCCGAGAAATAAAGTTCTAAACCAAGGAATTGGATAAAGAACCAGAATAATTAAACACGTCAAGACTCAAGACAACGCTGGAATCAAAGGAAATCACCAACCAACGCAGGCAGAGGAAGATCAACGCTGGATTAGATACGCGAAACATCTTTATTTTAAAAGCTAAGTATTCTTAACCTTTCAAGAGGTTAATAAGAAACGTGGTAGTTTTCAAAAATCAAAGGTGTCACGTAGGTAGGTCTAGCCAGTCGTGTAGGAGACACCTAGGGCCAGTTAATTACAGCCCAAGGCAAATGTTTAAGTGTTCAACAAATACTGTTCCAGGATTATTTGTGTGTTTCAGGTACACTGGTACACCTTTTCTCCCACAGCAAGTTCACATCAAGATTAATTTAAATTTAAAGGCATGGAACTCCGTGGTTGATCTCCTGAATGGATTTTTAAACTACTTTTGATAGCAAGTTCATAGTGGTCCGGCAAGGAATCATACTAATGCATTGCTACATGCTAGGAGGGAAGTCAATTTCTTTTTGTTTGCACACCGAGCCAGACTAGTAGGTTTGAATAAGCCGTAGGTTTGGCAAAGTGGAAGTTCACAGGTTTAATTAGGTTGAAATTATTTAGAATTTGTTCATTTATTAATCAACAATGTTCAAAAGTAGAGTCAGTTCAATCGATTTGTACGTTAACGTCCAAGTGTATTGTATGAAGTTCAACGCGAAGCTCTTGTGATTGTTAGAATTTTCTGAGCATTTATAGGGAAGGGTTCTAAAAAGAAGGGAGTAGTGTAGTATTGTGGTAACATTAACCTAACCAGGTTACAGCAGAATACCCTCAGTCACGGCCACTAGTGATCACTATGGAGGCGACACCTACACTGAAACCCCTGAACCATTTAATTGTTTTACGATCGCCTTGTTCTTGTTGTTATGCCAAACACTGAATAAATAGAGGCGCGAGCCTTTGACTCGTCGCCATTTACCACTCATGAGTTCTGTTGTTCACACGATCTTGGCTCTCCCGTAACCCCAATACTACAATATCTATTATATCTATATTTTTATTGAACTAATTTAACTTTTTCATAAAGTTCTCTCCTGTTTTGTAATTGAAGTATTGTAGGCTAGCCTGTCTTCAAATTTTAGTTTCTTAATTTCTTAGAACTTAGTATGTGGTATAGTCCTGTTCATGGGCATGAGCAGACTGAGTACATATGATGGCGTTGATGGTTTTTTCTCCAGTATATATCTACAATGTATTATCTATTATTGAACTTGTATTTAATTTCCAACAATTGGTGCAATAATAAATAGCATCTCTTTTTAAATTCAAGGTGTTTTATTATTGTGCTGAATGGAATCTAACATAATTATGATCAATTTTACTTCATTGTCTTCTTGAATGAACTCTTCAGGTCTATTGTTGCTTGGGTGAGTCTCTTGACAGCCTATGGATGAGATGGGGACGCCCCGTTTGTCCGACAAGTTATTTGTCCGACAGCCGCATTTAAGTAAATAAATTAAATAAATAAAGTATTACAACAACAGGGAAAGGGCTCGTTTCACTTGTCCGACAGGTGGAGTTGCGTTTCAAACTTGAATAGATACTAAAAAAAGTAGTTCCTGCAGTAGGGTTCAGTTTCTGGAACTACAATAAGTTGTAACAGTAAGTAGGAGTTATTACAATAACTTAGAGTTATTCAAATAACTTTCGCTGGCGCGCCCGGCGCCGTTTCCGGGAGGCCTTTCGGCTATACTCGGCTCAGCGCTCGGGCCTCGGGCCGGGCCGTGGTTTAGCCGCCCGGATACGGCGCCAGGCGCGCCAGCGAAAGTTATTTGAAAAACTCCGAGTTATTGTAATAACTCCTACTTACTGTAACAACTTATTGTAGTTCCAGAAAATGAACCCTACTGCAGCAACTACTTGTTCTAGTATTTTTTTTAGCGCTATTTAAGTTTAAAAAGCAACTCCGGCTGTCGGACAAGTGAAACGAGCCCTTTCCCTGTTGTTGTAATACCTCACTTATTTAAAAGAAGATTAACGAGATAACTCAACAGAATAAAAAGCCTCGTTTCGATTGTCCGACAGCCTAATTTTATTTTTCCTCATTTTTCAACTCTAATGGCTCTCGGGGCTACTGCAACAACAAGTTGTTGCAATAACTTTTAGTTTCTGTAACTCCAGTAAGTTATTACAATAACTACGAGTTATTCAAATAACTTTTCTTGCCGCGCTCGGCTCCGTTTCCGGCCCGCCGAGCCGAGGGGCGGAGCCGAGTTGTCGCTCGGGGTTCGGCGGGGCCGCCGAGCACCGAGCTCGTCTGTCGGGCGCGGTATGAGAAATTGCGCGGTCACCTGCGTCGGGCCCAGGCCTGCCCTGAGCCTCTGTAGTCGCTAGCCGTATGTGACGTTTGGCTTGGCGTAACCAAAGCCATCGAGGCGCGAAGAAGAAGAAGTGGCAAGCTTATTTATTTATCGTCGTCGTAATGATCCGTGATTCATTCACAACCACCCCATCTCCATCTGAGGATGAGGAAGATTCGTGCACTTCAGAAGGCCTAAAGAATAATGCGCAAGTGAGTACCGATCCGCTGTTCTCCGTTTGACGTTTTCTCCTTTGGGTCCGAGCAACCGTCTGCTGTGTAGTTGACGCACGCAACGTGGTTTTCGAGCACGGAGCCATGCTTTTTGAGAGGTGTTTTTTTTGTTCGATTCAAGGCCTTCCAATCGCCCACGCAAAACACCTACCTCTTGTAGTGCCCT
>NW_026267370.1:58160-61999 GCF_000697945.3 Frankliniella occidentalis | reverse complement strand
TCATTTTTCAACTCTAATGGCTCTCGGGGCTACTGCAACAACAAGTTGTTGCAATAACTTTTAGTTTCTGTAACTCCAGTAAGTTATTACAATAACTACGAGTTATTCAAATAACTTTTCTTGCCGCGCTCGGCTCCGTTTCCGGCCCGCCGAGCCGAGGGGCGGAGCCGAGTTGTCGCTCGGGGTTCGGCGGGGCCGCCGAGCACCGAGCTCGTCTGTCGGGCGCGGTATGAGAAATTGCGCGGTCACCTGCGTCGGGCCCAGGCCTGCCCTGAGCCTCTGTAGTCGCTAGCCGTATGTGACGTTTGGCTTGGCGTAACCAAAGCCATCGAGGCGCGAAGAAGAAGAAGTGGCAAGCTTATTTATTTATCGTCGTCGTAATGATCCGTGATTCATTCACAACCACCCCATCTCCATCTGAGGATGAGGAAGATTCGTGCACTTCAGAAGGCCTAAAGAATAATGCGCAAGTGAGTACCGATCCGCTGTTCTCCGTTTGACGTTTTCTCCTTTGGGTCCGAGCAACCGTCTGCTGTGTAGTTGACGCACGCAACGTGGTTTTCGAGCACGGAGCCATGCTTTTTGAGAGGTGTTTTTTTTGTTCGATTCAAGGCCTTCCAATCGCCCACGCAAAACACCTACCTCTTGTAGTGCCCTCTCGCATTGCCCTCGGGTAATTATCCGCACGGATCGTCGGGCAGCGTATGGGCATCCTAACCTTACAGTGAAGCACTGCAATGCGGCCTAACCTCTGCTGCTACTGCTCGGAGCTGAAGGCCGCCTCTATTTTCCTGTTACATTTGCTGTCTGTCTGATGAAACTGTTTTCCTAGCGTTGCAGATCAATGCAGGAGGAGATGGAAAGTCTCTCCCCGAGGCTGTACTTGGGAACTCGGGGAGAGAGAGGCATCCTTGGAGGGCCCTGTCGTAAGTATCCCTCCTGATTTTTAGGACCGAGGTGTTAAAATACCCGTGCAGTGCTCTTAACTAACACATTCTGTCTGACTTCAGGGCGTGTGGGGGCCCTCCTCTGGCTAGCAACATCCAATAGAGAATGCCATGGAGTCTTGGAGGGCCCAGTAGAGAGCCTCCTGGTAGGAACCTTTCCTCTGATCTGTGAATGGGAATGTGTGGAAATGCGTCTAAATGTATTAATTTGTCTTTTGTTTTAGGGCTGGTGGAGGCTCTCTAGGGCCCAAGGTATGGAGTAGGATAATTTGATGGACAGAACGAGGAAGCGCTCAGTAAGTACAGAATGGTGCTGAGAAAGTTTCCCGTGTCGTAATTTATTGACTGCAGTGTACTGATGAGGTAATTTTTTTCTAGGGAGTAATGCGATGTCTTTTCTGAAGAGGGACAAGGGCCATCAGAGAGCTGCCCTGGTAGGAAGCCTTCCTCTTGGATATGAGTGGGAATGTGTCAAGATGAAACATTTTGTCTGTTTGTGTTATGGCTCCGTGGCTCGTGGCTCTCTGTGTATGGCCCAAGCATGGAATAGGATAACTTGATAAACAGAAGGATGAAGCGCTCAGTAAGTGTAGAATGGTGCTGAGAAAGTTTCCCGTGTTGTAATGTATTGCCTGTAGTGTGCTGATGAGGTTTGGTTGTTTTTTTTTCAGTGAGTAATGCGATGTCCTTCCTGAGGAGGGCCGAGGGCCATCAGAGAGCTGCCTTGGTAGGAATCCTTCCTCTAGGATATGAATGTGTATGTGTGGGAATGTGTCCAGATGTAATATTTTGTCTTTTGTTTCAGGGCTCGTGGCTCGTGGCTCTCTATGTCCAAAGGCATGGATGTAAGGGGATAATTCGATGAACAGAGTGAGGAAGCGCTCAGTGAGTACAGAATTGTGTTGAGACAGTTACCCGTGTGTCAATTATCGACTGTAGTGTACTCATGAGGTTTTGTCTTTTTCCAGGGAATAATGCAATTTCCTTCCCTGAGGCTGTGAACCTATAGGGACAATGGCCATCAGAGCGCCTCCCTGGTAGGAGTCCTTCCTCTGATCTATGAATGGGTATAATCTATTTGTCTGTGAACAAGTGCCGAGTATGTTCCCATGTTTTGTTGGGAATGATAGTCACGCTCTTGATCTGGCTCTAGACAATGGCAATCCTGAACAGAGGTGAGGCTTAAAATTGGGACAATCTCTCCTGTGAAATGAATGGAATGCAATTAGTATCTCGGATGTATGGCTTCATGTCAGTAACTCAAGTTGGTTTCATTTGCAGGCAATGGCTCTTGGCAGTGATTGAGGAAGACCACAACTATTTTGAAGACCCTCCCCTGAGTGATGCCAAGCATGGAATGTGGTCAAGTCTGTAGATTGAATCCAACATCAGTTTGTTTGTACGACTGCCTAAATGGTTCATTCCTATCACTGAGAGTAGGTTGTCTGGTTCAGGAACAAGTCTAGTGATGGTCTGTAGGTGAGTGTTCGTTTTCCCGTGACTAAATAGTCTTTAAAACTCTGATTTGCTCACAATCCTAATGCCAAGTCCATTGCAGCCAGGTTCCTTCAAAACATTGGGGCAGTTCTTCAGTTGTGGGTTTCCAGCCGCAGACCATAGGCTCTCATTGTAATCCCAAATTCCACTGCGCTGACTGTCTCTATTGAGAATGTGAGAAAAATCCATCTGAAACGGCTACCAGGCAAGTTTTCATGCAGATTCTTGTTAATTGTTGTACTGTGGTTACCTTGACCCCCTGGGTTTTTTCTTTAATATATCGTTCTATTGCTTGTTTAGGTGTGGCCTGAATAGAACTCCTCATGTGAAAGGTTTATCTCGACTGCTGTCACAAGTCGTGAGAACACTTTGTTTACTACGAAGAATGTGTGGCATTTGGACACGGGTTGGTTTGGCACATTAACTACTGTGCTGCTGGTGACCTTTTGAGGATGGACTGAATCAACAGTTGACATCACAGGTGTGTAGTTGTTACTGCTGTCTTTCTTTATCCTGGCCCTCTCACCTCTTCATGGTTGGTAACTGATGTTGATACTTTGGTATTACAGGTATCCCTTTGGGGAGCTGTCAGATGCTGTGAGTTGTTGAACTGCAGCAACTCTTTCACTTGGTGGCTGTGAGTGAACTTGAAGGGAGAGAAGAATATATTCAAGTGCAGGTGAGAATCAAGTCTTGATTAGACCAATTCAACTTTCTTTTTTTTTTTATTTGTTGATTTTTTTTTGTTTTCAAATTGAGTAACCCCTTGCCTCAACCATGAATTGACTATGAATTTGTTTTGCAGGCTTGCGCTTCTGATCAGGCCTTGTGACACCTCGTTTACTGGAAGCTTCCTTTAACTTCGCCTGACCAACACAGGCAACTCCTGCATTCCCTGGAAAAAGTGGCCGAGCTACTCTCTTCAGCTGCGAAGCGCGCAGGACCTTCTTGCGCTCATTTTGATCGTCTGGCAGCCGCCTTCCTCATCACTTCGTGGGCAACTCTATCGCACTGTGCCAGCCGTGGCCGACGCCGCCAGCTTGATGACCAGGAGCAGCTCTGGGACCTTGATGTTCCGCAAGCCTGACAGAGCAGGGGAAGCTCGCCCAGCCGCCAGTGCCGTCGCACTCACCATCCCGAGCTCTTCTTCGTCCTGTTCTTCAAAGGGGTAGGGATGCAGCACGCGCCCGCCACTCAGCCGCGGCATGGCGTGCAGCACGCGCCCGCCACTCAGCCGCGGCATGGCGTGCAGCACGCGCAGGAGGAAGGGACAAGTGGCTGAACATGCGGATTGTCTGACATCATCGCCCTCACGGCCTCTTCGTGGAGGAGACTCCAGGGACTCTTGGCGCAGGGCCTTGGCAGAGCCCTTCATCCTTCTGTTCATCAAGTTAT
>NW_026267370.1:56610-57703 GCF_000697945.3 Frankliniella occidentalis | reverse complement strand
AGCCATATGATGCGATGCGATGGAGCGCGCTGCGAGTTCAGTGACGACGCCTGCGACGACCGGAGTAGGCCAACCCGCCAGGCACGCGTGCGGAGTGGGCGGCCTGCATTGATTCGCAGGGGCTCGGCAGCGCATTTCGTTAGCGAGGCCAGGCCAGGGAGAAAATGACTTTGAGGTGTTTGCGGGCGCGGCTGGGCGCAGTCTCCCCCCCCCCTCCACCAACCCAATTTCCTCCAGCTGGCGAATTTTCGCGAAAGTTACGTATTATTTCAACAGACAGCACTCACGTCACCACTGCTCGCTCGCGCCCCCGAAGAAGAAGAACGCCACGCGCGACAAGGCATCTGTCAGCCGAACGGTGCTGTGCATGGCGGGGTGCCAGAGGATGTAAAGGGGGGGGGGGGCAGCAACTGCAAGCTGGAGGACAAGGAGGAGGACGGGCCGCCGGCCGGGCGGCGCGGGCAGACGGGAGTCGCGTAGTCGTGTATATGCAGCCCTGAGGAGGAAGTGTCTGCATTGAAGGTGCGCGTGGTGCAAGCGGGTACGGTTGTGTTTGGAGAACGTGCTGCTTGCTGCGTCAACGCCGAGGTCCAGGACCAGCTGTCACCTTGAATCCACCGCAGTGCCCGTTCAGCGATTCAGGGTCAGGCAACTCGCGTCAGGTCCGACGTCGACACCGCGACAGACTGGCACAGAGCACTCTTTTGGAGGTCGCCAACTGATCTCGTTCCAGAAAGCCGACCCGTCCCTTCCGACCTTTGTTGGGCACGACCGCGCGCCCATGACCTCGGCCCGGCGCTGCAGCTGAAGTTTTGGAGCCTGCTCACTCTAGACTGAACGAAATAACAAGGCGAGCACACTTGTAATTTATTCTCGTTTTCAAAAGACCACTCGCATGCTCCGCCCCGACGCACATCACCCGGCAGTGAGGAAGCTTGAGCTGGGCACGGGTGGGTGCAGGCGCCCCGTGTCACACGCCGGTGGAACCCGGCGGCGCACCTCAGCGCCATGGGGGCAGCACCATCGCCACGGACACTCGTCGGGGCCTACGCCCTGGCCCGCTGGGTCCGCCCCCGGGTCCGGCAAACCCACG
>NW_026267370.1:53812-56560 GCF_000697945.3 Frankliniella occidentalis | reverse complement strand
GCAGACTTACCCAAAAGTGCATCCATTTCTGAATAATACTCCCAAGTGCTGGGAGATGCACCACTCCTGTGGCTTTCGTCAAACTCTTCGTGGTATTTCTTCTTCAGCTCATTAAATTTATCCGCACATTGCTTGCCTGTCACACTCATTTTGAAAGGCAACATAGCTGCAGATATTTCCTTGAACAAGGTGGTGTGCCGTACACATGATTTTGTGCCATTAAAGGCGTCCTGGCGTGCTCTGTAAAGGCTCAGTAAAAGGCTGATGCTGGCAGCATCCCAAAGTTTATCTGTGTCAATAGTACAAAAACTATTAAAAATCAAATGCATGAGGGAGATAAAAAGGATAAAGTAAACCCACACACTTACTGGAAGATGATGTTTGAGCAGTGACCTCTTGAGGCATTTCAAAATTAACTGTCACATCATAAATTTGACATAACAGTTTATAGTACGGAACTTTTACTCCACCTACAACTCCACGAGTGTTGAGAAGCCTCTCTGAAAAATAATCTGAGAGACTGCAAAACTTCCCTCTGCAAACTTCCCAAGACACTGTTTCCCCAGAGTCCTTCAGAGCCTTGGAAATCTCCTTCCATGTTGCAACAGGAATATGTTCCTGCTGAACTTTGTCTTTCCTAATGAGGCATTCTGCAAGGAGTAATTTAATTCTTGCGGGAGGCCAAACAAGCTCATTCTGTGAGCACAAATTCCTCCTTGGAGTCCTCCTATTCCCAGCTATGTTCCTTGGTGAGGATGGAGTTTTACCACCACTACCACCACATGGTTTCTGCTTTCGTGGGGTCTTTCGAGGTGTGTTTTGAGTCCTTTGGAGAGATCCATCTGAAAATAAAGTAGAAGATGACAGTAAAAATACAGCAGCACATAAAAGTTCATTATCACGTCACAAAATCAACCAAATAATCTCGCCATCTTTTTGAGCCTTCTTTTTAGCAGGTGACACCAAATTATCACTGACTGAACAAAGAAATAAGTTGCATTAAAGTTACTAAGAACAGTAATAGTTGGAGCATAGTGTAACTTATCACAAAATATATTTACCATCTGTAAGGTAAGGTGTTCAGTGCAATCAGCTTCTTCCTCATCTGACATATTTAAAAGTGTTATGTCATTTTCAACTTCCTCAAAATCGTTACTTTTAAGTTGTCCATGTTGCACTTGACAGTTCGCAAGAGCTATTCAAAAAGTGATAAGTAATTAAACAGGATATACATCAAATGGGTTTCTATACACCAGTGCGGGCAGTAAACCCAGTGTGTAAACAAACAAATTTCAAAATGAACACATACAAGATATTCTCGGAAGTTGGGTGCTGGACAATGCTTCCTTTTCGTCCCAAGTAGAAAGGTCTGAACACTCCCAGCCTAAGTCATTATTATTATTATTATCAAGTACATTCACACCTGCAGGAGAGATATAGAAACGGAAAGGTAAAGAAATAGGAAATTTTAAGGGTTCACAAAAATTATGTCAAACAAATTTAGTACTAACTGGATGATAGCAGATTGAGAAATCCATTGCTAGCAGGTGGGGAGCAAGAACTACTTGGAAGTGCTAGGGTGGCTGATGGGCCAGTAAACTCAGGGACCGAACACGGAAAGCTAGTTTGCTGAGCAGCTGAACTACTAGCATTCTGGGAAAGGTATGCCAAGCCATCACTAAGATTCAACCCAATTGAAGGATTGACAGGGGCAGATACAGGAGGCTCAAAGCCTGAAAAGAAACACTGAATCAGAAAAAGCAACATTCAACAACAATGAGAATTTTAAGAGAAAACTTACCAATAGGTGCCAAAGTTACATCTCCTTCCTGAATAGGTTCATCGTAGATGTAAGTCATGGCCCAAAAGTGTTCCCACTTTTCGCCACTACCTTTACCCTTCTTGTTGTTTTTAAAAGTCCTGCGCAAGTTTCGCAACTTCTCTCTTATTTTAGAGGCACTGAAGTTCCAATGAAATTGAGCCTTAAGTTCAGAGGCCACGAGACTGTACATTTCCTCAGATACATATCTGATGGGGCGCAGCCACTTGCGGTATGGGAAGCAAACCCTTAACATTTTTTCTGTAGAATCACCCTTCCAAAGTCCATTTTTCCCATCGCCACCGTCGTCAGTCGAGCTAGGACCAGGGTTACTGGGAGTTGGTTGAGACTGGGACGTGAGTTGCGAGGTACTAGCTGTACAACAAAAAGAACATTGATTAGAGTAAATTTTGAGATG
The DNA here is from genome assembly GCF_000697945.3 of Frankliniella occidentalis. NCBI lineage: Eukaryota > Metazoa > Arthropoda > Insecta > Thysanoptera > Thripidae > Frankliniella > Frankliniella occidentalis. The sequence goes on along the minus strand of NW_026267370.1, from coordinate 54,323 downwards.
CAAATAAGAGGCATAGGTCACATCAGTATGCTTACAGACGGGTGTGGATGGGTTCTCATCAATCATCTCTTGTTGGTCTTCTTTTAATTTCATCAACAACCTGTACCTTTTATGATGATCTGCACAAGGAAAGGAACGAGCTACAAATAGGCGACATCTCGGACTCACTTGACACAAGAGGTTATAAAATCATATACTCACCCAAGTCGTAAATTGCAGCCTCTCTTTTGGTCATTCTGGACGTAAATACTTGGCCATCCTCGGCCATTAAAGAATAATTGACTATTTCATCCATCATTCATCAAATCAAAATGAACAAAATTTTAAGAACGACAAAGAAAACTTGAGGAGTAAACTGTAAAACGCGGGAAGAGGCACGAACAGAGCACGTTGTCAAATTGCAACAATACGGTGGTTCCCGCCGATAGCCGAACTCCGCCTACATGACGGCTTCGACTCGGTTCGGCTCCAGCCGATCAGCAACCCCACCTCGGCCAACCTCGTCCCCCCC
>NW_026267370.1:49394-53762 GCF_000697945.3 Frankliniella occidentalis | reverse complement strand
CCCTAAACCACACTGCACTTCCGAATGAACCCGACTGTCGCTTCCGGCCACACCTAAACACTGACCGCCCGTCACGTCACCTGCGGACTCGACCTGACTGACGACTGCACTGCACTGCAGTCGGCGAGCGAGCTAGAGATGAGATACACGCACGAGACAAGCCACTAGAGGGCGCGCCCTGCTGTTTCTATCGAAACGAGATTGTTTCATTGTTGAGTGCCTTGGCCATAATTATTTTTAGCAAATATAAGAAATGAATAAAAAATAAATGCGTGTTAGTGTCATGCGCGGGCGCAGGGGGGATAGGGAAGGGAATGCACAGTGCATTTCCGCCTCCGCCGCTCTACCGGGCCGGCAGCCGCCGGCCGGCGGCTCGGGCCAGGCCCGGTGCGAGCTGTCGGGAGGCGGGTGGACCGGCGTCTTGTCGGTCCGCTCTCGGGTTCTCGGGTCCCGGCAAGCCGAGCATAGAGCGGACGGCAGCGGCCTGCATCGCTCTCTCTCGCACAGAGCCAACCGTCTCTGTTGCGCGGAGCGGAAGGAGAGGGGGAATCGTCCCGTCTCTCTCACTCTCGATTCTTGCCGGGACTGTGGACCGCCCGTTGCTCACCTCTGCCTCGCGGTCATAGATTTCGGCCCAACTGGGGGTTCAAATGCGTGGCGGCGCTTGGGCGGCGCCCGTGTGGTGCCAGGTAAGCGATATTTACCACAAGTGTTCTCTAGGATGTGCTCTTTCCAACGGTGTGTCGCCGAACTTCGGGCGACATGCCGTTCGCCCTATAGATCGACGGACGTCCGCCACAGCGCACTTAGGCCCTACAAAATTTTGGTTCACACTTTTGAAACCTTTGTCGCGCATACTGCTTGTTGACATGCCCACCAACAAGAACCCGTCACCCGTGCCAGCCCGCCCCACCCACAACATGTCCAAAATCTGACAAAACTGAAAATTACCCTACCGCCGGCAGGGACCAGTAACATAACAAAATTAAAGTTACTTTTTGTCGGTTATTTGTTACGTTACGGAACAAAAAACGAAACAGCTTTCTCGTGAATTATGTTACTTGCGACGGTAACCGAATAGACGGTTACGTTTTGTACTGTTCCATTTTTTTGTAGCGTTACAAAACAAAATCACAGACTGGAACATTTGAGTTCCTATGTTTGTTACATTGTAACGTTACACTTTGCAAAACCAAAAGTTACGTTACCTCTTTAAGTTACACTTAAATGTTACAGAAAAGAAACGTTACTCTCAAGTACGCAATGAGAATGTTACGAGGCGTAAAGTTTCTTGTAACACGACGAAAACGTTACTACGGCCCAGGCTGACCCCAAAATGGAAGTTATACTTGCATTTTCATATTCTAAGATGCTGTGGACAGCGACTCCGCTACAGGCGCGGATCCAGGCCGGTCCAATGGAGGGGCCGAAGCGCTTTTTGCCTTTTGTACAGGCTGCTGAAAGTCGCGCTTTTTGCGTACTTTCAGGCTGAGAGTCACACTTTTTGCCTACTTATCTAGGGCCTATTGGGGGGGGGGGGCAAATTGTCCACTACACATTGAGGGAGGTTTTGCCTGGGGCGGGATGGGCGTGGGCGAGACGGTACTGGTGGACGGTCAGCTGCGCAAGTCGGACTCGGACGACACACCGCACCTTCGACCTAGCCCTCGGCACCCAGCCAGCGCCTCGGCCAGACTGTCCACCGGCACCGGCACCAGCGCGGCACCGCGTCGCCCCTTGTGGCGCTGCCTGTAGCCTGCCAACCACCCTCCAACGGCAACAATGCGGCCGGTAGGGGCTCAAGCGGCCCGGAGCCGGCGCGCATCGCGAAGCAGCTCTCCCGTTCTTCCAGCTCCCCCCCCCCCTCCTCACACCTCCGCGCCCTTGATCCCAGGCCCTGGTCTTTGTTCAACCCGTGGGCCAACCCCCTTAGCTTTCTGATCCTCAACGCGTCCGCGCATCGCAGCAAGGACGGGCTAGATTCAATCAAATCGAACCCGACGCCGCCGCGCAACGCCACTCCATCACAAGGTGAACAAAATCGAACGAACCACAGAGCGCACGCCCGCGGCCAGGACAGAGGAAAACCACCTGTCCCGAGCAACCTAAAACACATTGAACTAAATCGGCAAACACAGAGCAACCAAAAAAAAAAAAAAACACGTTAACGCTAACGTGAAAGCAGATGACTTACCCGTTTGTAATTCTTTGAGAGCCGGCCCGTGCCGCCCTCCCGCCGAAGAGGTAGGCCACAGGCCACCCATCCGCCTTGTCGCGTGACGCTGCGGTGCGCGCACAACATGATACGACGACCACGCCAGCTTATTTGCCCATTGCCGTAGCCACTGGCTGCACTTCTCTCCGTCGGCGCGCAACTGCGGGCATATGACTCTCGCCCCCTGTCCCTGTGGACTGGCTCTAACAGCTGGATGTCGTAGAGCACTCGCGTCATCCTGAACAAGAAGAACGCCGCGCTCGACACGGCAACGGGACGGCACAGACGGCACCCGTCGGCGGGGGCCTCACCGAGCTCAAGCTGGAGAACAGGAAGGAGAAATGAAACCCCTAGTCAGGGTCCAGGTCAACGAGGTCCAAACCGTAGACTCGCCCGTCGCGTCGCAGCGATCACCGCGCACTCGGAGGAGCCCAGCGGCCAGCGGCACCCGCCGAGCACACCCAGTAGCGCGAGCAGCGGCCGCGGGGAAGTCCAAGCTGCTCGCGCTCGCCGCCCCGCGAGAGATGTTGACACCCCAGGGGACATCACCGGCATGCCCGCCGTGAACGGGTTGAGGTGCATCACTGTACCAACGCAGCACCGCACCGCACCCGACCGGCGGTGAGCAGGGCTCGGAGGATGACGGACTGCTGAACGAGGGTAGAGGTGAGGCACCAGCGGGGCGTGGCCACGGGGGAGGGGAGCGGCGGGGGCGCTGCGGCTGGTGCTTTACGCGGCCTTGGGGGCGATAAACCGCCGGCTGGACACGTCCGTTGCCTAGCTCCACCAACTGCAGCCAGCACGTGCACCGAGTGCCGGGCACGCGATACAGGCTCCCGCCGAGGCCCCCGGCCGGGTGCTAGAAGCCCTTCGAGTGTCCAGTGTGCGGCAAGGAATTTGCGGATATAGGTTACCTTCATCGTCACAAGCGGACCCACACGCGAGAAAAACCTTTCCACGGCACCATGTGCGACAAAGAGTATGCAAACCTAAGGTGCGCTGACAACGCATCTCCGCACACACACCGGAGAGAAGCCACACGAGTGCACAGTGTGCGAAAGGAAATTCAAAGAAATTGCACAATTGAAGTGCCACTTGCGCTAGGGGGACGGGGGGGGGGGTAGTGCAATGTGTGCAATAGTGTATTTCGACCAACGGAGGATGAAGAATAGCGGGTAGAACATAAACGTTACCGATTGGTCGAGATCTTCCCGCCTCCACGCCACGCCAATAGTGGGGGTAGTAACTTCAACTTCAATGAGGTTTAGGACGTCAGGGTAGGCGCTCGGCCAAACAGGAACCTATACGTTCTACCCGCTATTCTTCTTTCTCCGTTAGGCGAAATACACTATAAGAAATTTACAACGGGTGGAACTTTGCGTTCTCATCTGCGGACCCACACAGGAGAGAAACCCTTCGAGTGCACCGAGTGCAGCAAGAGATTCAGGACAAAGTGGCACCTCCGCTCACATCTCCAGGTCCACACCACACCAGAGAGGGGGGGGGGGGGAAGTTCGAGTGCACGGAGTGCGACGTGAAATGTTTGAACGCTGGCACCCTGCGATCACATCTTCGAACTCACATGGGAGATAAGCCTTACGAGTGCGCCGTGTGCAACAAGAAAAAGAACACCTCGGCACCGGCCCGGTGTGAAACAAAACCGATTGTGTCTGCAATCGACAATTTCCTCTTCCGTTTCTCCCCTCAATGTCCGCAATCGACAGTCCAGCTGCACACACACACAGGTATATCCGCAACCGGCGCACACTCGTGCGGCGAACAGCGGAGCCTTCCCGACGCTCCTCTCGGCCTCGGGGAGAGCAGCTCGGGGAACACTACCTTGCGGTGCGGGTGCGGGGCGCCATCGGCCAGCCCGTCCAGGGCCGCCCAAGGGTAGCCAGACCTCTGGCCCGAGGGTTGCGGCCCGCTATCGGCCCCCGCTCTCCTGATCCTACCTGCCCATTGCCAAGGAAGCCTTGACGACGTCAACCGACTCCTCCGCGGAGCGTGCTGCGCCGAGGCCACGCTGGACAACGTACAGTTCGGCTGCTTAGCGGGACGCCCGCCCACCTGATGTGCGTCCCCTTCCTCCCCTTCAGCTGTATAAGGTGGCGCCGCGTCACGCCCTTGAGCACGCTGCCCAGATAGCGCGC
>NW_026267370.1:48376-49344 GCF_000697945.3 Frankliniella occidentalis | reverse complement strand
AACTGGGCGGAGTCACGGTTGAAAGAGAACCCGGACACGCTCAGGGTACGGTCGGGCGAAAGGGTGGCTGGGCAGCGCTACTGCGAGGTCAAGGTCACCGTGGGCCAGCAGGAGGCACTGCTGCCGCTGCTCGTAGCTGAGGGGAACGGGCCGTTCATCATGGGGCGGCTCTGGATGGACAAATTCGGATTCCAGGTGTTGGGCCCGGTACCAGTCTGTAGGCCCCAAGTGTTGGCCATCACGGGCGGGAGCGCGGTGTCCTGCCCGGGAAAGGCCACGCTGGCTAAAGATACGGCGGAGGCCAGCGAGTTTGGCTGTTTTTAAGCGGGGCTGGGACGGTACCGAGGCCCTAAAATGAGTATCCGCCCCCCGGCAGGAACACGCCCGAAGTATTTGCGGGCGCGAGCCGTGCCGTTCGCAAAGGCGGACAAGGTGGCCGCGGAGCTGCGAAGGCTAGTCGAGATGGGCGTCTTGGAAGAAATAAACCAATCCGACTGGGCTACTCCAATAGTGGTAGTAGGTAAATCGGATGGGGGGGTTCCAATCTGCGGCGACTATAGGAGTACAGTGAACATGGTGCTAAAGCCAGAGGGGTACCCTCTTCCCACACTGGACCAGGCGTTCGCGAGGATGGCTGGAGGGACGGTGGTTTCAAAAATCGACTTGACAATGGCCTGTAACCAGGTGGAAGTAGATGAGTCGACAGCTAGGCTGTTGACAATCAACACCCACCTGGGGCTGTTCAAGGTCAAGCGCCTGTGGTTTGGCGTGTCCGCGTAACACCGGGGGCGGACGCGGACGGGTTGTCTCCAGCGCAGCGCCTGAGGGGCTGGCAACCCACCGACCGCTCAACCGCATGAAGCCCCGGCCGCCACCCCATGAGGGGGAGGAGGAAGAGGGGCCCGCGGAGGAACAGCTAGCAGAGGGAAGGAGGTTTAGAGAAGGGGAAGCTGAGTGGATGCGGAAGT
>NW_026267370.1:33537-43971 GCF_000697945.3 Frankliniella occidentalis | reverse complement strand
CCCGAGGCGCCACAGACAACGACTACAACGACTCTACGTAGTTACACGGTTTCGCGGTTTCGCGGCGGAGCGCAGCGCCAGCTCGTAGTTCAACGAGTCGGGGACACTAGGCATACTGCGAGCCTGATCCCGCTAGAGGCTTTCGACATCAAGGAATTCCCTCATGTTCAGTTTTTCTGTTTTGGTAAATTTAATGGTTCCTGTACATAAAAAATAAAAACAGAAATTGAAGAGAATTAACGTTGTTTATTTGCACAAAATATTCTGTAACCAGCACCTCCACAATGCAAAGTACAAGATAGTTGACAATAACAAACTTTTCTTTCGCTGGATATTTATAACAGCAGTAAAAAATATTACAACGGTACTTCCAGCTGATAACAGCCTTAGTCTCAAAGCTAATAAAAAGAAATCATTGATTCATTTCACACAAAAAATGTATGAAAATAACGAAAACACGAACATAGTTCAACGCCAGGGAAGTCACTTACAAATAACTTAATCTATTTCTTTGCAGTTGGGCATGGCAACAGCATATTCAAAGCCGAAGCTTCTCATCTTATGGCAGGAGAACGTATGCAATCAAGTGGCAGGAAATGTTGCAAGTCTTCTCGAGCGTTCTCCAGGACTGACACATGTTGTTCTATTGAAGAAACTTGAAACTTTTTTGGTTTGACTGAAAACGAAACTATAAATTTGATGTTCAACAACTTCATTAACGAGAAGGATAATAAGAAGGCCAAGAATGTCTAGAAATGACGCCTGCTTGCAAAACATGAGCAAAAAGGTCTAGTGTCTGGTTTTTACCCTGCAAAGGACAAATAGGAAAGATCTGAAATTCATAAATAACCAACATACGACATATTTATTCTGAAACAGAAGAAAACTTGGAAGGACATCTAAATCTATGCAGTGAGGCCATGTTGGCAACAGGATGAAAATTCCAAATGTAGAAATTCATACCAAAAAAATTATAGCAGAGTACAGGTAATACAAGTGTCATGGTACTCGGTTGTTGAAATTGAAATAGTTTGAACTGTTTGTTTACATATTAATACACTGTACTAAAAATGATTGTGCTGTTATTGGCTGAGGCGTCCTTAACCTAACTTGCACAAACTTAACGAGCGGCATTGTTGCAAAACAAAACAGAAATTTCACATATAAAATGAAGCAAAATTTTAGGTCCAAAACGTTTGTAAGACTAAGGTTTCTGCGAAGCTCATGCTTATAGATACAACATGGACGCCTTCACAAGAGAGGCTAATAAAAGTAGCAAATCGAACTAATAGATGAATCGGGGACTGACTAGTCAGAATTTAGGCAGAAATAGACTCACTTTGACAGTCAAAAAAGTTAAATAAAATTTGAAAGTGAGTGATGGAAAAAGGCAGCGATAAAATAGGAAAACAAGTTTATCAACAAAACAGTTTAGCTGTCGATAGCGGGGATGATGCAAAAACTTAACCTGCCTCAACAGCTGAAGTTGACTATTGACAGGTGGACAAATGAAATTGGCATAAGACATATTGCCTGTGTGTTTATATTAAGTAAGTAACTATTTAAACATATTGCATTTAGCATTGGATGTTTACAAAATTTTAAAACCGAAGTATCAATTACAGAAATCTTACCAGCTGGAGGAAGAACAGCTCAAAGATCCTTTGGCAGTCATTATTTTATATAAAAGAAAGAAATGCCGGCATCAGCATTAAGGTTACAAATTGAGGAAATGTCTGAATACATTGTACATACGTGTACTGGCAAGGTGCAAAAATCTATTTGTAGTGAGATGACCTGCCATCAGGTCATGTGAGATGTTAATGATGTAGGCATCATTATTAATGGCAGATGCCCTACGTGGCCTACCAGGATTGATGTGTCCGTGAAGACTTACCAAATCCAAATAGCTGTTGGTTTCCATTGATCGGATGGCTTCTGCAAAATAAACCAAGTTGGTAAGAAAGATAGTCAAACCAAATAGACAGTGGAATTTTTGAAGCTAGATGTATTAGTCGCAGGAAACCAGAACCAGAACCAGTACCAGCAAAAATGCACACAGATCTGCTTTACAGAAAGTAATTTGAAAAATTCGTGGTGATAATTCTAGACGACATGGTTCAAATGGGATGAGAGCATTTTCTCAACTGGTTTTGGTCCGGATTTCCTAACTAGGATCCCGGTAAAGCTAAAATGCAGAAGCATGCAAGGAGGAAGAAAACAGAAATCAGTATGCTTTAAGATGGGACTTCCATTTCCTTGTTCCCTGCATTCTTCTGCATTTCAGCTCAAATGCTTTATTCTTACCCAAGAACAATGACACATTTGCGTGGTGAACTTGTGTTCTCAACCTCAGCATTCTGTTTGCAGACTCAGAAACATTTGTGCGGTGCTCTGCTAAGAATACCGACAACATTTGGAAACGAAATCCTGCCAGCCAAGTTTCATGAATCTTTAGAAAGAACTGATGAAGAAGGGCATAGATGCCAAGATCAGCAGCCTCATGTGCTAGGCTCATAAATCCTTCTTCAATCATGTGGTTGGGGAGCAAAGGTAGAGCTAGGAGGCTACTGACAATTGAGTGAGCCCTATCATGGTAGCCCAGAAAATTTGTGAGGCCCATAGTCCGGCTCAGGATGGTGACAGCCTAAAATAAACAGGTGAGGTTTATTCTAAGTAAAACAATCCTCTATGTTTTGGGAATGTTGACTAACATGCTCTGAAGCTATTCAGCACTAATAAATTATTGATTGTTTTACAGGTTTTACATCTGATCATTGCATCAGAAATAATGAAGAATATTTGGAACACTTACTCTGGAGAAATGCCAATAGCACCCTTGAACAATTACATTGTAGACCTGAACCCATGCCTGCATCTGTGAGCATTCAAAGTCCGTGATCACAATACGAGGACGGAAGGTTGGTGCTGCCATGCTGTCATGTCATACTTACATGGTGCTGCTTCTCTGATGGCCTCCAAGACTGCCACATATGCAATTCGAGTCCTTGTCTGCATAAGGACCTGGCAAAGTGGTACAACCTGAACAAGATAAGTTATAAATAAAAATACATTTGCTGAGAAACATTTACCTTTTATTTTACAGTTGGCTTAATGATATTGTATGTGACTTACATGGTTTCTGATCGCAATGCTTATCTGAAAGACCTGCCTGGACCTGGGGCGACAAGGCCTGCTGGCAAAAGTGCCATCAGAGAAGGCAATTTCAATAATGAAAGTATCTCTTCCAATCATTGCCGCAACCCGCCGAGACATGAAGATGATGCTCCTATGCCCTTCAGGTCCAATCGCTGCCATGGACACACTATCAGCCCCATCCATCGTTGCTGTGATGTGTGGGTTCTCAGTCATGAGAGCGCCCAGCTCATCGATGGACTGTGGGACTCGTGGCAGGTGAAGGGGGTCAGCAGCTCTCCTTATTGCTGCCCTCATTCTGTTGTATGTAACCCTCGCAGCTACATGAGGAGGATACCTGAACATAGAGTGAGGGCGATTACTTCAGCATGTTTTTTTTCCCCCATGTAGGAATGATAAGTACATCCTTCAAGAGGAGAACTCAAGAAAAGGAAAAGATGCAGTGCTCAGAGGATTGAAGCCTTTTCGAGGACGGTGGGAAAACACCTGCCATGGTCACATTGCAGAGCAAGATTTTTGCAAGGGTAGGTACAAAACCTTTGGAAAATGCCTTAAATTTGGAAACATCAAAATTTTAAAAAAGAGGTCACAGGAATATGAATAGGAAAGGAATATTAGTCCGTACAGTTGTGGGTTGGTATCTTCTGATTAGAAAAAAAAAGAAAACAGAAGCATTTCTGTGGGGGGGTTGCACATTTAAAGTAACTAGACTGAACAATGTTTACGTTTGGCGACATTGATCTCAAATATAATTATGATTAAGTTTTAGGTTTGATAGTTCTTGTTAAGGAAATGGTATTCGATTCTTTTTCTTTTACCATATCTGGGCATTGACCACTTTACAGGTCTCTTATTGTAAAATGTTCCAGTATATTCCTGTTTCTCATCAACCTGCAGCTCCGAGGGGGGAACGACTGTTAAACTTTGTGTCAGCCGGATTACGGATTACCCGGATTACCTCCGGAGTGTCCTCCGGATTACGTTGCTTTTTCTCTAGGATAACCCCGGATTACCCCCAAAATTTTCCCGGACTACCCCAAAATTTCGCCGGATTACCACAGATTTTTAAGAATTTCCTCGGATTACCCCTGCCGGATTACCTTTCGGCTGTCAGCCGGATTACCTTAGTCGTTTCCCCCTCGGCAGCTCACTAACACTGTAAGTTGTCTTGTTCTAGTTTAACCAGGATCTGAATGAAAAGATTGTGCCTCCAGGACCTCTCCTTGTGGACAAGATTTGCAGGAGAACGTTATTATGGGACTCTAACTCTACATGCTACAAATTTCTGTTATTTGTTTAATTAAATGACATTTCTATGCAATATAACTAATAAATGAAAATTAAACAAAGTCTCCATTGCATTGTTCTTCAACCTCCCTCTTGGTGTTACACACGCAGGGACCCAGTTAAAAGTGCGCTTAGCTTACCTTGCACGTATCCTTGTCATGACGAACACTGGTTGCTGGAAATTGTGTCTGTTGACACGGACGTCATCTAAAATGTCATGGCGCAATTGCCGCTCCATGGCCAACAGCGGGTTGGGTTGACACTGATGAGGAGTCTGCCCGGTTCGAAAGGCTTCTTCTCCAACCAAGCGAGCTGAGGCCTTCCCGGTGCACTCACGCCGTGTGCGGCTATACACGCAGCGAAAATAGAGGCTTTGCGTGCCATCGGGGTGCGCCCGGTTTCGGTTAAGATGGTAGTAAAAGCCATCATTAAAATGATAGAAGGTTGAGCCCCGACGCTCTCCCCTCTCAATACGTAGAAGTGCGGCCATGGGAGAGTAGACTAAGAATGTGAACCAAGAGAACGTTGGTAGGTCCTTTGACCGGCCAGTGCAGTATTGCGCGCCGCCAGCAACCCGGATACCCGCCTTCGCGGAGGTACCGGGCCCGCGCGGGGGTGGGGAGGGGGGGGGAGTGCCAATCACAAGGGAATGACGCAGTGGACAGGCGCCCTTATTGGCTGAAAGGGAATGACGTGGTGGACAGGCGCCCCATTGGCTGAAGCGAGAGAGTAAGGTGCCGTAACCGGTCACACTGAAAAAAATTAAAAAAATTTTGACAACAGCTCTAAACCGTTTATCGCCTTTCAAACTGGTGAGTGACTCGAAGTAACGGCTTTAAACTGAAGTACTGTAGTTTTTTTTTTTTTTTAAATCATTGCAATTGCAGGAACCACCTGCGGCCAGGTTTCTGACCGAAGCGACCCTCACTAGGTGGCTGAGGATGCTGCATTCTCGAACGTAGCATGAACACATAAATCCGGAAGACTATCCCGCCAAGCCATCATTTGCGTGCTGTCGCTGTCGAGTCGACGTGCCAAGCCCCTCTGCCAAGCTCTTTCGCTGCCGCTAACAGTCGCCCTTGTTCGTCGTAAGTAAATCTATGTTTTATTTGTTAGCGTTTTGTAAAGGCGCCCCCACACTGAACGCGTAGGCGTGTCCGCGGCTCCCATGCCCCCTTTAAATTTTAATTGTTAATCCGGTGACGAAATAACTTTGAAGGGGGAGCATCGCATTGTTATTACGGTCGATACTAAGTGACTATTGTGCTTTGTGCTGGATCGTTTCGATTCGTTGCTCAGATCATTTTGGCGTGGTACTGTATGGCTTGCCTCAGAGCGATGCAAATACGTAGATAATGTTCTTGGTCATAGTGGGGTCGGTAGTCGTCAGGAGTCGATATCTGCCGAATAGGTAGTGATGGAGGCCCTCTATTTCCTCATTCCTCTGGGCAGACGGTCAGTGCAGAGCGATTGCGGCATGCGCTGGACAGAGGGCATTGTGCTGAGCTGTGGTCGGAGGAAATCCAACCGTCCTTTTTTATGTTTTCCTTATTCGCATACCTACATTCAACGCCGCAATAATTCTGACGTCAACGAACATGACGCGCACGTGGTCATAGATTTAGGCACTCCACCATTAGATCTTTGTTTGGCGTTAGTCTCTAATTGATTTATTTTTCTCCGTGTTTACAGTGCTATGGATAATAAGGAAAACATTCCCCCGCCCACCCCGGCTACCGCCTCCCCGGGTAAGTGGACGGTGGCGTGTGTCTGTTTGGCTCTCACTCACTACTCTTTGTTTGTCTTTGCTCGTCAACTGTTGCTATATTTCAGATATTGAGGCAGTACGCCGGGCGAGGCTGTCTCTGCTGGAGGGGCGTCTGGGGCGCCATGTCGGGTTCGACAGCCCTGCCCCCTACGACGCGCCCTCCAGCAGCTCGAGCTCCAGGTCCACGGACCCCAGCTCCACGGACCCCAACCCCAACACCTCGACGAGAGTCGGCCCGCTTGGCTGCGGCCAAGTGGGACCCGAAGCCAGCGGCAGCGGCAGCGGCAGCGGCAGTGGCAGCGGGGAGGTGGCAGTCCACGTCCGAGTCGGTGAGTTGCTTGATTCTTTTTCCCTCGTTTTGGGCGGGCTGTGCACCAGTGTCTCGAAACGGGCTTCCTCGTGCGCGCTCCTTCGCTTTAGCTCCCAAGTGAACCAGCCCGCACGACCGCGCCTGCCTGCGATGATTCTTCGAGTCTAAAAATTGTTTGTAAATTCTAAGGAAATTGCGGTTTTGCCTTGATAGATCTCAAGAATGGTTTCCATTGGTAAGATCTGTCGAGGCCAAAATGCAATTTAATTGAAATGTATATCCAAATTTTAGGTTTGTTAAAGCCGTGCGGGCTGGGTCACCTGGGAGCTACAGCGAAAGGAGCCCGCACCAGGAAGCCCGTATGGTTTGGATGCATCGCTGTGCACTCTGTGACTAGCCCCTCCCCCTGTTTGTGTCTAGGGCTCCACACGGTAAAAACAAATGATTTTTACAGTCCCCAAGACTGTCTTTACCAGAAGGAAACGCCCCCCCCCCCTCCCGTCGCTCCATCCTCTTTAGTACGGTAATTTAAAGTTTTCCTATTTTCCTCAACTCAGTCATTGTTTTTACCGTGTACCGGCAGTTAGCCGCGAGGCCAGTCGTAGCGTGGGCGGGCGACAGCCCGGCATACCAGAGCCCTGCAGCGAGTGGTCCGTGTCCACACAAACGACATAAATTCTCGACCTGCGTTTTATTAGCGGAAGCCCTGTAGCTGCTGACCCACGCGCTGCAAGCCATTTCGTTACATCTCTAACGGGTCCACGTTGAACAGCCCCCCCCTCCCCTCCGTCCTTTTCCCACTGACGCACTGGTCCGCGGGTCGCTTTTCCACCTACGTGGTCGCGCTAGCGGCCCCCGTGTCTGTCCGCTTCGCACTTATGTAGCTGTGCCAAAAGATGGAACACGGAAATAAGTCTGATGCGATGTGCATTCTGGAATTGTCATCTCTAATATCGAACGAAGCGTCTTACAATCTTTCAACATTTATTTCAATGTCACTTCAGTTTTCTCGTAGATTGGCGTTATTCCGAACGCTGTATAGTTCAACGCGTTCCAATTTTGCAAATCGTTCACGTTTTGGAGACGGGCGGGGCGGCGGTGGGACAATAGAACTTCAGTTGGGCAATCAGCGCACTCTTGTGACGGCGGCGTGGCATAAGGACACATTCACAATCTACCCTGGGCCCGGCGCAGCCCCCTTTTCCGCTAAACTTTGTCCAAGAGAGTGGACGATGCGGCATGTCGGGCGCCTGTCATGCGCAGGGTCGGCCGCCCGCTCATCACGCGTGCCGCCCGGCTGCCTACCCCTTCGAACGCAGGCGCGCGGCAGGGTCGGCTGATGCGGCGTGCTGGGCTGGGAAAGATGTTGAGGTCTCACGTTCTGATTTCCACTTTTCAGAGCTTGCCGACTTCAACGAGGCCATGGCACGGATGCTGGCCACTATGTCCGCCGCCACGGCTGCTGTTACGGCCCTCACAACAGCCTTGACCGCGGCGGACGAGTCCGCTTCACCAGCCATGGAAGCCCCCTGTGCCAACTCTGCCACTGGCAACTTCGCCACTGGCAACTTCGCCACTGGCAACTCCGCCACTGGCAACTCCACCACTGGCAACTCCACCCCCGGTCGCCCCCGCTCAACGCGGGGCGGGTGGCTGGGGGAGAATCCAACTCCTCGCGCTCCTCAGGCTCAGGAAGAGCCTGAGGAAATCTCCAGCGATGGTAAGTGCAAAATATTGATTTGTACCGGGTGTCCCGGCTCTTACATGCCAGTACGTTGGGTTGCACTGGCAGCAGGGGCTGCAAGCGCGGGGCGGGTGGTGGAGGAGTGGGTGGACCTGCCAGCCGCCCCGCCCCTGCGGCCACTGCTGCCAGTGCAACCCAACGTACTGGCATGTAAGAGCCGGGACACCCGGTACACATTGAAATCTTCTGAATGACTTTTTCAAACATGCTCGGCTTACGCATTTTTAGACAGTCCCTTGCCTTGCTGTCTTGTTAAAATATTTCGGGAGGCTGTGAGGGAGGGCTTTCCGTCCGCGTTCCACCTGTCCATGCCAGGCCCGGTGGCAGCCCCTTTTATCGCTCTGCTGAAGTTGTAAACATCTACAGCATTTGCTTCGCCGCGCCCCGCGCCGGTTCATAATGAGCCGGCCGACCACCACTTGAGCCTCTTGAGTCTCGCAGCGCTGCTCATCGCGCCCCGCGCCCGAAACCCTGCCCTATTAGAGCTCAATTTCAATGCTGGTTCTAGCATCATTTTTCGTCTTGTTGGCTGAATTTATCTATTAGACAGTCCCTGCCTGTACGGGAAGGTGAAAGTATCCCGTTTTGGTAAAGGTTGCCGTTCCCAATATTGCTGATTAACGTTCCAGTTTTGATAAACATATTTTCAATCTTATTTTGCTACCTTATTGAATTTAAAGATACAAGCCCTAGCGCCTGTATATTTTGAAATTATTTGGATTTGCTTCTGGAGCTGGACTGTCTCGTTACTGGCGGCACGCCAGTTTTTAATGGGCCAGTTTGAACAAAATTCTTTCATACTGGTGTATTAAATGCGTAAGCTGAGAATGTTTACTGAACTCAGTATAAGCTATAAATGAAAATGTTCAGAAGATTTTAGTCCGTACCGCGTGTGTCCGGGAGAATACGCGACAGCTCGACTGGCGAGCAAGCGCGAAAGGCGAGGGGGGGGGGGCGGTGGCAGGTTGCCTTTTGCCACTTCCACTGCAACCCCCTCGCCCTCCGCGGCTGCACGCCAGTGCGTACGCAACCCACCTAACGGTGGTCTACAAAGCGCCGGTATTTATAAGGATCGTTTTTGTCTTTACAGAGGACTCATTGCCAGACGTGGGACCAACCAACGGTGGTGCTGACTTCCAGGCCCTTAAGCGGCGCAAGGGCCTGGAAGTGCGTGCCCGTAAGTAAATTGCCAGTTTTTTTGTCTTCTACTTTCCGTTTGGTACACTAGAAATGTAAAGGGGCGAATTTCTTCCTAATTGGGGGACGTTCTCGTGCACATCCAGGAAGGATGCAATTTTGTCCATAACTAAACAAATGGTGTGAAAATTTACACAACTTGTCTGATTTTAGGATCAAAATTGCATCCAATCTAGATGTGTACAGACGTTTCCTCATCAGTGACAAAATTTTCCCTTAATTACATTTAGAGTGGCATTCACTAGAGTAATTCTTTTCTTTCCTTCTTAGACTTGGAGAGCCTCTTGCGGAGGGGAGCGCGGGCCATCGAGGCGGGCACAAGTCAGGCAGGCACAAGTGCGAGCAGCAGTGCAGCGCTCGGTGCAGCGGGCCCGAGCCAGCCGGGCCCGTCTGGGTCGCGCGCCCCCCTCGCGCCTTGGCAGGCGGCGGCGGCGCCGGCGGCCCCGGAAGAAGATCCATCCCTGCAGCAGTTCCGGCAGTCGCTGATGCAGTCTTCCTGTTCGATGGAGGCGGCCGCCGCCACCCCCCCAGCAAACCCACCAAACTCATTCAGAAGAAGCCCTCTGCAGCCCCTTCGGGTGCAAACTGAGGACCCCAACGAAGGTAAGTCTTCGTACTACAGCTGCGCGGCGGGCGGACAGTCGACTACCTGCTCCGGCTGTCTGTCTCTCTTGCACTCACGCGGCCTGGTGTGTGCGAGAGAGACAGACAGCCGGAGCGGGAAGTCCACTACCCACCTGCAGCTGTAGTGGAAATATGACGCGGTTGTGTAAACATAAAATTAAAGCCCCTAGTTTTAAACTTGTATTTTCTGAATTGAAACAACGCAGGTGATCAAAAGTAGGCAGTTATTATGTAGGTATGTCCCTTTTTAAAAAAATCATACGAAATAAGTTTCAGAAACTTTAGGTTTGTAAAGGAACAACACTTTTCGTTTTCTAGTCATTTGTTCAAGCTATCACTTAACACGCA
>NW_026267370.1:33169-33487 GCF_000697945.3 Frankliniella occidentalis | reverse complement strand
AGACAGCCGGAGAGGGAAGTCCACTACCCACCTGCAGCTGTAGTGGAAATATGACGCGGTTGTGTAAACATAAAATTAAAGCCCCTAGTTTAAACTTGTACTTTCTGATTGTTTTCTGAGTTAAAACTATGCAGGTGATCAAAAGTAGGTAGTTATTATGTAGGTACGTAACTTTTTAAAGAAATCATACGAAATAAGTTTCAGAAACTTTAGGTTTGTAAAGGAACAACACTTTTCGTATTCTAGTCATTTGTTCAAGCTATCACTTAACACGCAAGATTTCAGCAGCCAGGATAGTAATAAACCTTTTCGTAACTA
>NW_026267370.1:26927-28448 GCF_000697945.3 Frankliniella occidentalis | reverse complement strand
AGCCGCTTCGCGATGCGCGCCGGCTCCGGGCCGCTTGAGCCCCTACCGGCCGCATTGTTGCCGTTGGAGGGTGGTTGGCAGGCTACAGGCAGCGCCACAAGGGGCGACGCGGCGCCGCGCTGGTGCCGTGGGCATCTTAAATGGACCAGCCGCTGATATCGGAGCACGAGTGTTTGCGATGACTGGACGTAAGTGTTTACGAGCACCGCACTTTGGCCGACTGGTATGAGTCTCGTAGTTGGTGAGGCTGGTCGGCGTGACGCGGCCGTCACTTTTTGTGACAGGAAGTGAGAGACGAATACGCAGCGATATGCAGGAGGAAGCCGCGCGGCGGCGCGCGGCGGCGATCGCCACGACTGTGTATCTGCGGATGCGAGGTGGGTGTCGGTGCGCTCTTGTTATTGTGTAACCGAATGCCATTGTGTCGGAATTGGCCCTTACGCGTGCGGCTTCGTTCTGTCCCGCAGTCGGCGGGGCGCGGCGCTCGCCGCCTCCCTTGCCCACAATTTTGGAGCCGCAGGCAATTCGCCCGGCGACGCCATCGAGCGTCACGCGGGGAGACGGTGTCGTTGGTGGCAGGAGCGATTTGGCTGTTGGTGAACGCGGCGGCCCAGCCGCGGGGCGGGCGCCTACTGGGCGCGGCCGCGGACCCGCAGGCCCGGGGCGCGGACCCGCCGGTCCTGGGCGTGGGTTTGCCGGGCCTGGACCCAGCGGGCCAGCCGACTGATTCCGAAGAGCGCTGTCCTATACCTTCCGTATAGCTCCGTCCTTGTCGCACTCATGGGGCAGCTCCCCTTGAGTGCTCTTCGGAATCAGTCTGCAGGGCGTCGGCCCCGACGAGTGTCCGTGACGATGGTGCTGCCCCCATGGCGCTGAGGAGCGCCGCCGGGTTCGACCGGCGTGTGACACAGGGCGCCTGTACCCGTGCCCCGCTCAAACTTCCTGAATGCCGGGTGCTGTGCGTCGGAGCGGAGCATGCGTGTGGTCTTTTGAGAACGAGAATAAATTACAAGTGTGCTCGCCGTGTTATTTCGTTGAGACTGGAGTGAGCAGGCTCCAAAACTTCAGCTGCGGCGCCGAGCCGAGGTCATGGGCGCGCGGTCGTGCCCAACAAAGGTCGGAAGGGAGGGGTCGGCTTTCTGGAACGAGAGCAGTTACCGACCTCCAAAAGAATGCTCTGTGCCAGTCTGTCGCGGTGTCGACGTCGGACCAGACGCGAGTTGCCTGACCCTGAATCGCTGAACGGGCAGTGCGGTGGATTCAAGGTGACAGCTGGTCCTGGACCTCGGCGTTGACGCAGCAAGCAGTACGTTCTCCAAACACAACCGTACCCGCTTGAAGCACACGCACCTTCAATGCAGACACTTCCTCCTCCGGGGCTGCACACACACGACTACGCGACTCCCGTCTGCCCGCGCCGCCCGGCCGGCGGCCCGTCCTCCTCCTTGTTCTCCAGCTTGCACTTGCTGCCCCTTATCTCCTCTGGCGCCCTGCCACGCCCAGCCCGGTTCGGCTGACGGA
>NW_026267370.1:23371-26720 GCF_000697945.3 Frankliniella occidentalis | reverse complement strand
TGTTGTGTCTGCAAAGCACCTATGTGAAAGGGGTTGCCTACCCACCAGGGGTTCTGGAGCTAACTGTAATGTAGCGCCATCTATAGGAGCTTACCTCGGACCAACCGAGCTTGTCTGTAGCCAGTCTGTGCTGGGCCGCCCAACGAGTGAATAAAGACCTGCTTCTTTTACTTGTGCATTCTTCCTGAGAACACAACAGTGGCGACGAGAATTCGAACCATCAAGGGACGACGAGTGAGAAAGGCGAAGTCAGGAAATTCGCCGCCGTCGAGCCCAGAGAGAAGCGGCCAGCCAGATTCCATCAGACCACCGACAGCCAGCCGGACCCGACCACGTCAAAGCACCACGTGTGCAGAAGAGGTTATAAAAGCGTGAGTGAATAACTGGGCGGTATGGCGGGTGGGGCGTTCCCTTCCTTTGACCCATCGGGCGAGGCTAAATGGGACATCTACTATCAGAAGTTTATCTTTCACTGCAAGAGACAGAAAATTACTTCAGAAGAAATGAAGAAAGCGGAGCTAATCGCAATATCTTCTGATGAAATGTTTGAGTTCCTGCAGAGTGTGTGCGAGAAAGAGTTGACCGACGATACGTTGACCTTTGCGGCAATATGTACCAAAGTAGTAGAAGCCCATTTATCGACAGGTAATGTCATTGCGGCTACTTTTGAGTTCCACAACAGGAGTCAGCTTCCAGGCGAGTCTATCGCAGAGTTCAGGACAGCTTTGAAGAAAATGGCGAAACCGTGCGAGTTTGGCGAATTCAATGACAGGGCGATAAGGGACAGACTTGTTGTGGGAGTGAGGAGCATGGACACGAGAGCAACGCTGTTTAGGGGCGGAGCCAGAATGACGTCAGAAGAGGCATATCAAATTGCAAAAGATGTAGAAGTGTCTCAGATGAACGCGGTCAAGACCGAGAACGGGCATGGGCACAGTGTCAACAAGGTGTCGTACAGCTCGAAGGCCCCGGAAAAGCAGACGAACAATCAGCAGCAGAAGACTAAGTGTTGGCGGTGTGACAGAACTAATCACAAGCCTAATGAGTGCCGGTTTATTAACACTGTTTGCAGGTTTTGCAAAACTGAAGGGCACATCGAAAAAGCTTGTATAAGCAAAAAGAAAGGCAGGAAGAAGCAGAACAACCAGCACACCGGCCATCAAAACAACAAAGTCCACCAGCTGTCAGCAGACGCTCCAAATCTCCAGCAGGAACAAAAAGTCGTGCCAAACTCTGCCTACTCTGAGGCCGGTCCATCCTGGGCAAATGAGTACAGCCTAGGAGCAATGGAGGCCATCGAGGTGACTGTAAACCAAATCGGTGTTCTAAACATCCCTCCTCCCATGATGTTACAGGTTACAGTCGACGGCCGGAGTATGGAGTTTGAATTAGATTGCGGTTCTCCAATTGCCCTAATTAGCGAGAAGACTCTACGCAAGCAGTGGCCAGGCGGGGTCCAGCTGGAGGAGTCACCGTTGAAATTGGCAACGTGGACCAAAAGCCCCGTCACCATAAAGGGATTCTTCTGGGTAAGAGTCAACAGCAAAACCAACAGCAGTAATGAAAACATGCCACTGTTTGTAGGTTATGGAGAAGGCACCAGTCTACTGGGGCGACAATGGTTTGATTTCCTTGGCATCGGGCTGACCCAGGGGCACGCCATGGTCAACAAAGTCAAGATCACCGAGCTGAACAAGAAGGCTGTTGTACCCAGCGACAAGACATCACTGGATCCTCAGAGGTATGAGTGCTTCCGTCCAGGTCTTGGTGAGTTCAAAGGGAAGCCAATCACCCTAAAGATTGACGCCACCATTAAACCTAAACGTTGGAAAGCCAGAAAGGTGCCTTTTGCTAGACGGAAAGCTGTTGAGGAAGTGATCAATGCTAAAGTTGCTTCAGGAGTATGGAAAGGGCCGTTGCAATCAGCAGAGTACTCTACTCCTATCGTTGCTGTGTTTCGAGAAAAGAAATTACCAAGATTGTGCGGAGACTACAGGGCAACAGCAAATCAACTGGTGAAACCGGATCAGTATCCCATGCCAACAATTGAAGAAGCATTTTCTGCATTAAGTGGAGGCACTATTTTTTCAAAAATAGATTTAACTGATGCGTATACCCAAATGGCTGTTGATGATGAAGCTGCCAAGCTGCTTACTGTGGCAACTCACAAAGGATTGTTTTCAGTTCACAGATTACCCTATGGACTCAGCGCAGCACCTGGAATATTTCAGAGAATGATGTGTGATCTGTTAGCAGGGATGGATGGAGTAGTCGTATGGCTTGATGATGTTCTGGTATCAGGACACACCCTCCAGGACCATGACAAGAGACTTCATGAGGTGCTGAAGCGCATAAGTGAGAAGGGACTCAAGGTCAACGCAGACAAGTGCCAATTCCACAGAGCAGAGCTGGAGTATCTCGGATTCAAGCTAGACAGCACAGGAAAGCAGCCCCTGAGGAAGAGAGTTGAAGCCATTCTGGATGCACCACCACCCAAAGATGTCAGTGAGTTGAGAAGTTTCTTGGGTAAATTGAATTTTTACGATAAGTTTCTTGAAGGCAGGGCTACAGTTTTTGAGCCACTGTATCGTCTCTCTGACAATGATAAGGACTGGGTGTGGGGTACAGCACAACAAAATGCTTTTGACGAAGCTAAGAAGATGTTGTGTTCAGCAAAGGTTTTGGTTCATTATGACCTAAAGAGAAACCTGGTTGTTAGTGGGGATGCTTCACCAGTAGGGGTAGGTGCTGTAATTGCTCATGAATTCCCAGAAGGGGAAAAACCGATTGAGTATGCCTCTAGAGCCTTACATAAGGCTGAGAAGAATTATAGCCAGACTGATAGGGAAGCCCTAAGTATTGTGTTCGCAGTGAAGAAATGGCACAATTATTTATGTGGTCGTGAATTTAAAATCATTACTGATCATAAGCCGTTACTAGGACTGTTTGGCACAGACAAGCCTATGCCAACAATGGTCAGCCCTAGAATGGAGCGGTGGTTGATCATGATGGGGTGCTACAAGTACACAATTGAATGGAGGCCGGGAAAACTACATGGTAACTGTGATGCTTTGAGCCGTTTGTGCATTCCAGGGACGGCGCCAGCCACCATTCCAGAGCCATACGGAGTGTTCCTGATGACAGGAATAAGCAGCCCCCACCTCACATCGAAGCAAGTAGCAGAGGCCACCGTCAAGGACACCACCCTCAGCAAAGTGATGAAGTGGACTCAGGAAGGGTGGCCAAGGAAGGACCCAGGCGGTGAGCTAAGTACTTTCTTCCAGAAGCGAGAGGCACTCTCCGTCTGCAGGGACTGCCTCCTGTGGGGCTACAGGGTGGTCATTCCCGA
>NW_026267370.1:18308-23321 GCF_000697945.3 Frankliniella occidentalis | reverse complement strand
TCAAATTGCAAAAGATGTAGAAGTGTCTCAGATGAACGCGGTCAAGACCGAGAACGGGCATGGGCACAGTGTCAACAAGGTGTCGTACAGCTCGAAGGCCCCGGAAAAGCAGACGAACAATCAGCAGCAGAAGACTAAGTGTTGGCGGTGTGACAGAACTAATCACAAGCCTAATGAGTGCCGGTTTATTAACACTGTTTGCAGGTTTTGCAAAACTGAAGGGCACATCGAAAAAGCTTGTATAAGCAAAAAGAAAGGCAGGAAGAAGCAGAACAACCAGCACACCGGCCATCAAAACAACAAAGTCCACCAGCTGTCAGCAGACGCTCCAAATCTCCAGCAGGAACATAAAGTTGTGCCAAACTCTGCCTACTCTGAGGCCGGTCCATCATGGGCAAATGAGTACAGCCTAGGAGCAATGGAGGCCATCGAGGTAACTGTAAACCAAATCGGTGTTCTAAACATCCCTCCTCCCATGATGTTACAGGTTACAGTCGACGGCCGGAGTATGGAGTTTGAATTAGATTGCGGTTCTCCAATTGCCCTAATTAGCGAGAAGACTCTACGCAAGCAGTGGCCAGGCGGGGTCCAGCTGGAGGAGTCACCGTTGAAATTGGCAACGTGGACCAAAAGCCCCGTCACCATAAAGGGATTCTTCTGGGTAAGAGTCAACAGCAAAACCAACAGCAGTAATGAAAACATGCCACTGTTTGTAGGTTATGGAGAAGGCACCAGTCTACTGGGGCGACAATGGTTTGATTTCCTTGGCATCGGGCTGACCCAGGGGCACGCCATGGTCAACAAAGTCAAGATCACCGAGCTGAACAAGAAGGCTGTTGTACCCAGCGACAAGACATCACTGGATCCTCAGAGGTATGAGTGCTTCCGTCCAGGTCTTGGTGAGTTCAAAGGGAAGCCAATCACCCTAAAGATTGACGCCACCATTAAACCTAAACGTTGGAAAGCCAGAAAGGTGCCTTTTGCTAGACGGAAAGCTGTTGAGGAAGTGATCAATGCTAAAGTTGCTTCAGGAGTATGGAAAGGGCCGTTGCAATCAGCAGAGTACTCTACTCCTATCGTTGCTGTGTTTCGAGAAAAGAAATTACCAAGATTGTGCGGAGACTACAGGGCAACAGCAAATCAACTGGTGAAACCGGATCAGTATCCCATGCCAACAATTGAAGAAGCATTTTCTGCATTAAGTGGAGGCACTATTTTTTCAAAAATAGATTTAACTGATGCGTATACCCAAATGGCTGTTGATGATGAAGCTGCCAAGCTGCTTACTGTGGCAACTCACAAAGGATTGTTTTCAGTTCACAGATTACCCTATGGACTCAGCGCAGCACCTGGAATATTTCAGAGAATGATGTGTGATCTGTTAGCAGGGATGGATGGAGTAGTCGTATGGCTTGATGATGTTCTGGTATCAGGACACACCCTCCAGGACCATGACAAGAGACTTCATGAGGTGCTGAAGCGCATAAGTGAGAAGGGACTCAAGGTCAACGCAGACAAGTGCCAATTCCACAGAGCAGAGCTGGAGTATCTCGGATTCAAGCTAGACAGCACAGGAAAGCAGCCCCTGAGGAAGAGAGTTGAAGCCATTCTGGATGCACCACCACCCAAAGATGTCAGTGAGTTGAGAAGTTTCTTGGGTAAATTGAATTTTTACGATAAGTTTCTTGAAGGCAGGGCTACAGTTTTTGAGCCACTGTATCGTCTCTCTGACAATGATAAGGACTGGGTGTGGGGTACAGCACAACAAAATGCTTTTGACGAAGCTAAGAAGATGTTGTGTTCAGCAAAGGTTTTGGTTCATTATGACCTAAAGAGAAACCTGGTTGTTAGTGGGGATGCTTCACCAGTAGGGGTAGGTGCTGTAATTGCTCATGAATTCCCAGAAGGGGAAAAACCGATTGAGTATGCCTCTAGAGCCTTACATAAGGCTGAGAAGAATTATAGCCAGACTGATAGGGAAGCCCTAAGTATTGTGTTCGCAGTGAAGAAATGGCACAATTATTTATGTGGTCGTGAATTTAAAATCATTACTGATCATAAGCCGTTACTAGGACTGTTTGGCACAGACAAGCCTATGCCAACAATGGTCAGCCCTAGAATGGAGCGGTGGTTGATCATGATGGGGTGCTACAAGTACACAATTGAATGGAGGCCGGGAAAACTACATGGTAACTGTGATGCTTTGAGCCGTTTGTGCATTCCAGGGACGGCGCCAGCCACCATTCCAGAGCCATACGGAGTGTTCCTGATGACAGGAATAAGCAGCCCCCACCTCACATCGAAGCAAGTAGCAGAGGCCACCGTCAAGGACACCACCCTCAGCAAAGTGATGAAGTGGACTCAGGAAGGGTGGCCAAGGAAGGACCCAGGCGGTGAGCTAAGTACTTTCTTCCAGAAGCGAGAGGCACTCTCCGTCTGCAGGGACTGCCTCCTGTGGGGCTACAGGGTGGTCATTCCCGAGAGCCTGCGAGGGGCGGCTCTGCGGCACCTGCACGCTGCGCACCTTGGGGTGGTGAAGTGCAAGAGGCTCGCCCGAGTTCTCTTCTGGTGGCCGGGCCTATCAACGCAAGTGGAGCAGATGGTGGCTCACTGCCCGGCGTGCCAGGCGACAAGAGCCAACGCACCAGCACTACCAGTGACACCGTGGCCCGAACCAACAGGAAAATGGCAGAGGATTCATGTAGATTTTGCTGGACCCTACCACGGCAAGCATTTTATTGTTGTAGTTGATGCTTACACAGGCTGGATGGAAGTAAAGTTGGTGAAAGGGCCTACTTCGGAAGCGGCCATGCAAGTTTTGGCAAATGCATTCAATTTCAATGGTTTTCCCCATACGGTCGTTTCTGATAATGGAACAGCTTTTAGGTCGCACAAGTTTAACGATTTCTGTTCTACCAGGGGGATCCGCCAGCTTTTCACCGCGCCCAGGATGCCGCAGTCGAACGGACGTGCCGAGAGGATGGTGCGCACGATAAAGGAGAAGCTAAGCCAAGCGGGAGGTGCCCCCACCCAGGACAAGCTGAACATGATCGTCGACGCCCTGCGGGCTACACCAGGCCAAGACGGGCAATCACCAAACCAGAGGCTATTCGGAAGGGAGCTCAGGACGCCAGTGACAATGGTAAGACCAACCCCTCCGAGCCCAAGAGTAACGAAGGCTTCTTTCAGTCCAGGTGAACCAGTGTGGTACAAGAGGCACGGCGTGGAGTCCTGGCAGTCAGCGAAGGTAGTAGCAGCCCAAGGAGCAAAAATGGCGAGGCTCGACCAAGACGGAGCTGTTCGCCACCGGGACCAAACCCGACGCCGAGCTCCGGGGGCCGAGACAAGAACGCAGCCCAAGGTGCTCATGAACATCGTGTGGCCAGCATCAATGGGCCGCACCGCGAGGCAGTCCATCATCGGCACCACCACCACCACCGGCGAGGGCGGCGCCCGCGAGCAGAGCGGAACGCTGACCGACAACAGAGACGACGGCGACGCCAACGGCGACGCCGACGGCGACGCCAACGGCGAGACCGACGACGACGCCAACGGCGAGGACGACGGCGACACCAACGGCGAGTCCAAGGGCGAGGCCGACGGAGCGGAGGAAATCTGGACGGACACGGTGTGGGACGTCGTGAGGCACGACCAGAGAGTCGACGCCGAGGTCCAGGATGCCGCCGCTACAGCCACCAACAACGTGCAAGCTCAGGCCGACGTCACGCAAGTTCAGGACGAACAAGGCCGGCCTGGTAGAGGCCGTGGACGTCGAAGCCTGGACGCTCAGCCCTCTCCACAGAGACCAGCTGGAAGGCAGCAACCAGTACGTGTCACGAGAAACCCAAACCCAAGTTATGTTGAACCACCAGAAGAACCATCCAGTGGTCAGTCAGAGGCCAATTGGGGAGGAACACGTCAATGGTAGTGGGGAGGGAGTTTTCTTTTGGGAAAAACTTTTTTTTTTTTGTTTTTTTCCCTTTTTGTGTGTGTGAATGTGTGTGTGAATGTGTGTGTGGCTTCGATCACAGCAGTCGGTGCCTTGAAATGAGAAGGAAATGAAACCGTTGCTTGTGTCGAGCAAATTTTAGTTTTAAGTTTATTGGTGCTAAATATTTTTATTGTAGAGCATTATTTTTATTGTTATGCTTTAACTTCAATCTTTTATGTGGTTGTATTAAATTTTCTTACCATATCCTTAAAGCACCATCTCTGTTTTAGTATTGTTAAAATTTTATTATCTTCAATGCAATAATTGTTCAAATTTGTTCTTTTGATCAGGTCTTTAAACCACTCAGTGCGTTCCTTATGAGGTTTTTAATTACAAAATTCATCGTCCAAATGTTCCCAGCAAACAAACCCTACTTACTTTGCAGCTCAATGCGCAGTAGCATAAACTTTGTTTCCTGTATAACTTCACTCGATGCATTGCATTTATTTGTTTAGCATTGTTAACGATTTTACCTAGCTAGATATTTTGAAAATTGTGATTTGCGATTCCAGCAGTGCACTATTAATCGTTTTTAGTTTTGTTAAGGCTAGTCAGGAGGCTACTGCACAATTTCTTTTCAATTCACTTATTTTGCTTATGTCAAAATTTGGTTGCAAATTGTGCCCACGCTCTTACTAAGGGGGGAAAGGTGTTGTGTCTGCAAAGCACCTATGTGAAAGGGGTTGCCTACCCACCAGGGGTTCTGGAGCTAACTGTAATGTAGCGCCATCTATAGGAGCTTACCTCGGACCAACCGAGCTTGTCTGTAGCCAGTCTGTGCTGGGCCGCCCAACGAGTGAATAAAGACCTGCTTCTTTTACTTGTGCATTCTTCCTGAGAACACAACAGATACCCTGAAAATTTCAAGTCTCTAGCACATCTCCTTCTAGTGGAACAGACAGACAGACACACACGAGGTCGTCTGCATAAGCCCGCTGGATAGCTTTTTCAAAGCAGAAGGGCGGGCTAAAAAGGCCTAAAAACCGCACAATAGAAAGGAAACTCTCCCCCCACCGGGTGGT
>NW_026267370.1:8727-18258 GCF_000697945.3 Frankliniella occidentalis | reverse complement strand
GCCCTCTCCTGGTACGCCTTTGAAATTACAGTGTACCCCGGACGTCGCAGGCGTCGTCACTGAAATCACAGCGCGCTCCAGCCGGCTAGCAGCGGCGCACCTCGTAATGCTCTTCCCTGCTTCCACGCGTACGGCTCATTCGCGGTATTCGTGTTCGTTCCATCGTGTCTGTCCATGTTTGAGAAACGGTTCATGTGACCTGTGCGTCATCCCATTTCAAAGAAAATGGTGGTCCTGTATGTTTAACTTCACTTTTTCTCAATACACCTTTTGCTCAACAGCTGGTGTGTTGGAGAACTACAACCGGGTCGATAGAAATTCTTTAAAGTCTTGGGCTCTTTTCATTTGTAACTATTCTATTTGGATGCTGACATGCCTGAGTCAGTAACACTTGTTCGAGTAATTGTGGTACATTGATTTCATTGAGTGCAGTATTTTTACCAGCAAATCACGTCAATAGACCTCAACGATGAGCTGGTGAGACACGTTCATGGCTCTCGTTATCACGGGCAAATCAAGTAGTGTTCCTTCAAATATAGGTGAACTTTGTAAAAACACGAGGCTGGTGTGTAATAAATAAAATATGGATAAATGATGTTAAGTTTTGGGAAGCAAAGTTTATTTCCTATTGGCACAATTTATAATACACCTCAGCTGAGTCGACAGCGACAGCTGCACAAGATTACAATAGCATCCAAATGAATTCAAGCATACCTGCTTACAGAACACGTCACTTAAATATTGAAAGCAATACGAACTATTTATCACATGTTACAAGAGGCCAAACATTCACCGCAACAGGAGTGGACAGTAAAATGTAAATGGTACAAGTTCAACACAGAGACTCTTTCATCCAAACAAACAAGAGTGTAAAGGACAAGGCTGGGGTAGGACTAAGGTGATAAATCATACTCGAGTTGCAGTGAGCAAATTTTATTTTCTACTTCCAGAATTTATCAAACTCAGCTGAATTAACAATGAGAGAAACTCCATGAAGAGTTAAACGAGAGAACAATACAGCATATAAGTATTTAGGCATGGCTGCTTACAGAAATATGACATTGTACAAAGCTTGACAAACTATTTCTCAGATAAAACCAAAGTTACACAACAATTGTACAAGTGCACAGTGCAATGTAAATTTAAATCAAGCATACAGAACCGCATGTGTTCCACTTGCAACAAGTTGGCTCCTACGATAAATATGATGAAGATTGCCTGCCACCTGGGGCGGCTGGGCCTGCAGGGGTTCCGGGACGTTGAAGAACCTGTTATTGGAGTTCTGGACGTCCCAAGTACGTGTACACAGTCTCGCTGGCCCTCCTCGCCTCGACTTGACCCCAGTTGGAGCGGCTGGGAGCGGCTTGAAGGTTTCAAGGCTGCTCTGCCCCTGCTGCGCGCTCTCCGCCACCTTGACTTGAACGCCGAGCCGGACGACGAGATGCTCAGAGCCATCACAGCAGCCACGGCGCCGGTCCTGACTCGTGACAGTGGGGACCGAACACGACCTGCGTAAGGTCCACGCAACGAGCCGGGCCGTCCACGCCTCTGCAGCCAAGGCGCCGGTCCTGACTCGTGACAGTGGGGACCGAACACGACCTGCGTAAGGTCCACGCAACGAGCCGGGCCGTCCACGCCTTCGCTCACCAGGTTCCACTGCCTGGCCAACGAGCGCGCGGCATCGTTCACCTACATCATACTGGCCGCGTACGCTGCTACCCTGGAGGAGGTGGCCACAGGAACAGACTTCCCCTCGGTCCGGCTCCACCAGCGAGCACGTCGCGTAGCTGATCGAGGCCCTCCCGGCCTCGTCTGGACCCCACGCCACACTCCCTCTGCCCCTACTGCCGGCCTTGCACACCATCAAGGTCGCCGGCGCGGTGCCCGAAGAGCTGTTGCGGGGGATCAAGCCGGCCACTTCCCCGGCCCTGCTGGAGAGCGAGTTGTTGGAGTTCTGGCCATCCCAAGTGTGTCTGCACAGTCTCCTCCATGAAGAGGCCGTGAAGGCGGTACACTCAATTAACCCGTCGCTGCAGCTACTTGTGCCTTCCAACCTGTCATCTTACTGTGCTGGCACCAGAGCCATCACTTGATCTGGACGAAGAAGAGCTCGGGGTGGTGAGTGCGGCGGCACTGGCGGCTGGGCGAGCTGCTCTGTCAGGCTTGCGGAACTTCAAGGTCCCTCAAGCCGGCGTCGTCGGCCACGGCTGGCAGAGTGCGATAGACTTGCCCACGAAGTGATGAGGTGGCTGCCAGACGATCAAAATGAGCGCAAGAAGGTGCTGCGCGCTACGCAGCTGAAGAGAGTAGCTCGGCAAGAGGGGTGGAGGAGTTGCTCGTGTTGGTCAGGCCAAGTTGAGGGATGCGTTCAGCAAACGAGGTGATCAGAAGCGCAACCCTGCAAAACAAATTCATACAGTTCATTGTTGATGAAATGAATTACTCCATTTGAAAACTAATACTGCGCTGCCAACAAGAAATCTCACCTCATGTTGGAAAAATGAGGAGCCTCAACAGATAAAGTAAAATGGTGAAAGTGATGGTCAAGTCCTTCAAAGATCAAGAGTTTAGAGTAGCTTAAGAATCTGAAATGAGATATTGCAGAAATTTGTTAGCAACAGGCAACACAAAAAAATTTAAATAGAAATAAAAAAAATTTGTTCAATTGGTCTAATGAAGACTTAATTCTCACCTGCAGTTGAGTATATCTTCAAGTTCACTCACAGCCACCAAGAGAAAGAGTTGCTGCAGTTCAACAACTCACAGCATCCGACAGCTCCGCAAAGTGATACCTGTAATACCAAAGTATCAACATCAGTTACCAACCAAGAAGAGGTGGGAGGGCCAGGATAAAGAGATTGCAGTAACAACTACACACCTATGATATCAACTGTTGATTCAGTCCATCCTCAAAAGGCCACCAGTAGCACAGTAGTTAATATGTCAAAACAAACCCGCGTCCACATGCCACACATTCTTCGTAGTAAACAGTGTTCTCATGACTTGTGACAGCAATCGAGATAAACCTTTCACATGAGGAGTTCCATCCAAGCCATACCTAAACAAGCAATAGAATAGTATTAGAAAACCAAAATGGTCAAGGTAAACACAGTAAAACAATTAAGAAGCTGCATGAAAACTTGCCTGTTATCCATTTAAGATGATTTTCCTCAGTCTCACGAGAGACTGTTAGCACAGTAGAATTTGGGGTTACGATGAGAAACTATGGTCTGAGGATGGAATCGCACAACTGCAGAACTGCCCCAATGTTTTGAAGGGACCTTGCTGCAATAAACTTGGCAATTAGGATTGTGAGCAAATCAGCGTTTTAAAGACTATATGGCCACGGGGAAAAACTCACCTTCAGACCATGACTAGACTTGTTTCTGAACCAGACAACCTACTCTCGAGTGATAGGAATGAACCATTTAGGCAATCATACAAAGAAGAAAAAAACCTGATGTTGGATTCAATCTGCAAACTTCACCACATTCCATGCTTGGTATCACTCAGGGGAGGGTCTTCAAAATAGTTGTGGTCTTTCTCAAGCACTGCCAGGAGACATTGCCTGCAAATAAAACCAGTATGAGTTACTGATATGAAGCCATACATCCGAGTCACTAATTGCATTCCAGTAATTTCACATGAGATAATGTTCTAGTTCTAAGCCTCACCTCTGCTCAGGATTGCCCTTATCTAGAGCCAGATAATGAGCGTAACTATCATTCCCGACAAATCATGGGAACAAACTCAGCACTTGCTCAGAGAGAGATGGATAGCTTCCAATGTCAACTAGTATGAAGCAGCATATCGTTGTCACCTGCAAATCAAAAGGAAGCCATGATCCTTCTGCAAGGCACAACATCTTCAAAAAAACTATGCGGTGATGATATACTTA
This sequence comes from Frankliniella occidentalis, assembly GCF_000697945.3. Taxonomy (NCBI): domain Eukaryota; kingdom Metazoa; phylum Arthropoda; class Insecta; order Thysanoptera; family Thripidae; genus Frankliniella; species Frankliniella occidentalis. The sequence continues at coordinate 14,360 of NW_026267370.1, read as the reverse complement.
CAGGTTGTAGTCACAGTAGGCAGTCCAGGAGAGGAAGCAGTTTGATGGCCGTCTCCCAATCCCACAAGAGTACTGAAGACAACTGTGAGAGAAACTCTAGCTGCCCAAATATCCAAAGCACAGGGACAGACTGACTCTTACTCGGTACTTTCAACACCAAGGTTGTGCAGCGAGCAGCACACACAATGCCAAAGCATACCCCAGTGAGAGGTACAGCACAACTATCACGGTAAGAGTCCCTCTCCTCTGCTCCACTCTATAGGAAGGGGCAACACCCAGGGCGTTCCCACAAGGCCTGAAATCACAAAAATAATATGGGATGTTAAAATATTTCACCAGGCTACAGACCAACAAGACTCATAACAGAAAGGATTCATACCAAGTTGCCCCTGCCAAACAGCCCTTTCATTCAAACAAAACCTCATCAGCAAACTGCAGTACATAAATTACGGCACGAGAAACTTTCTCACTAGTGCAAGAAGCAACACCTCTGTTCTTACAGGGTGCTTCATCCTCCTGTGTAAAGTCAGTACATCCAATGCTTTGGGCCATAGAGAGCCTCCACCAGCCCTGAAACAAAAGACAAAATATTTCATCTAGACACATTTCCAAACATACCCATTTACAGATCAGAGGAAGGATTCCTACCAGGGAGGCGCTCTGGTGCCAGCACAAGTAGCTGCAGCGACGGGTTGACAGAGTACCCTTGTCCCTCCAAGTCCACAGCCTCAGGGAAGGACATCGCATTATTCCCTGGAAAAAAAAATTCATCAGGACACTACAGTCAATGAATTGCCACACGGGAAACTGTCTCAACACTATTCTGTACTTACTGAGCGCTTCTTTGCTCTGTTCATCAAACTATCCCCTTCCATCCATGCCTTGGGCCATAGAGAGCCACGAGCCACAAGCCCTGAAACAAAAGACAAAATATTACATCTAAACACATTTCCACACATACCCATTCACATCCCAGAGGAAGGATTCCTACCAAGGCGGGTCTCTGATGGCCCTTGGTCCTCCTCAGGAGGGAGGTCATTGCGTTACTCCCTGGAAAAAAAAAACATCAGTCAATAAATTGTGACACGGGAAACTTTCTCAGCACCATTCTACACTTACTGAGCGCTTCATCCTTCTGTTTATCAAGTTACCCTCTTCCAAACTGTAGGCCCTGAAGGGGAGGACAATGTCGTCGTCATCATCACAATCCCTGCAAGATAAGAAATCTCATCAATACACCAATAACACGGGAAAATTAAAAGAGCAAGAAGCAACTGGTGCAACACATACCAGGCTCCACATCATATTTACCAGATGGGCCTCCACAAACCCTGAAATCAAAAACAACACAGATAAGAGCACTGGAGAGGGTTCAATAAAACTATATTAATCGAACAGAACTCGTCATACCAGGAGGCCCTATGGTCTTGCTTCTCCTTCCCCGAGTTCCCAGCGACAGCCTCAGGGAAGGACTTTGTCAACACAATCCCTGCAAGATAAGAAATCTCATCAACACACCAATAACACAAGTATATTACAAGAGCAAGAAGCAACTGATGCAAAACATACCAAGCTCCACGTCATATTTCCCAGAGGGCAGGAGGGCCTCAACCAGCTACGCGACGTGCTGGCTGGTGGAACTGAAATCAGAAACAATATTACATCAGATAAGAGCACTGGACAAGATTCGACACCAAAACCAAATTAAACATAAGGCATTCATACAAGGAGGCTCCCTGAAGGCGCTTGTCCTCCCCCGAGTTCCCAGCAGCAGCCTCAGGGGAGGACAATGTCGTCGTCATCACAATACCTGCAAGATAAGAAATCTCATCAATACACCAATAACACGGGTAAATTACAAGAGCAAGAAGCAACTGGTGCAACACATACCAAGCTCCACATCATATTTACCAGATGGGCCTCCACAAACCCTGAAATCAGAAACAATACAGATAAGAGCACTGGAGATGGATCAATACAACTATATTAAACGTAAGGAACTTGTCATACCAGGAGGCCCTCTGGACATACTTTTCCTTCCCCGAGTTCCCAGCCGCGGCCTCAGGGAAGGACACTGTCATCATCGCATTCCCTGCATCATGACCGATGTGAATACACTCCAGGCCTTGAAGAGCCGCCACGAGCCCTGCAACAAAAGACAAACTATTACACCTAGGCACATTTCAACACATGACGCACATTCGACACAAGGCCCACTTACTCTGAGGCTCTCTGCGGCCACTTGCCCCTCAACCCAAGATCCCTTCACAGCCTCGGGGAGGGGCGTCACCCTCATCTCCACTTAAACTCCTGCAAGATAAAACTCATCAATACACTGCCATCGACCACTTGCTACATGTGCAACTTCTACACTGAACTTACTGAGCTCTCCCACGTTCTGTTCATCAAATGAGGGATACTGCCCAGGAGTGGCCACACACGCACCAAGCTACTCCAAATGTCAGGTCCCGACTTGCCCTGGAATCAAATGAACAGCATAGTGCAACACAGCTCACTTGAAAAGCGCACAGTCAGTGTATGAGCAGGAAGTACAACTTAAAATTTGTGGAACTACATACCGAGGGTCCTTGTGCTCAAGGCCTGTCCCTGTATCGTCTCGCCAGCAGCAGCTCTCGCTGGTGGACACCCCAACTGGTCCTGGAATCAAAGGTTTTGTTTTAGACAATTCGGATGACATTGAACATCGATATCGACACTTGAATGACAGATGCTGGTGTTTAAAGTAAGCCAACGGCGCAGGGAAAAACGTCCTCTTAACAGACGACAAGGGAACAGAAAAGCAGAGCTCCGAGCACAGTCGCCTGCAGGCCAGCAGAGGTTAGGTCACCTGGCCGTGGTCCTCTCTAAGGTTAGGAGGGCCATAGGATGCCGCAAAATCCGTGCAAACAGTTACCCGAGCGCAATGTGAAAAGGTACTACACAGGAAAAGAGGCCCATTGGAGAACATTGCGTCAAACACAAATAACCTCTTGAAAAGCATTGCGACGGCCCCGACAACCACGTTGCCTGCGTCTCTACAGAAGGGCTATTTGCTCAAAACGGACAAGCGGGGACGCCGAGTCACGAGTAGAGGAACGGTACTCACTTGCGAATCATCCTTCTTCTTTAGCACACGTCTTCGAATCAGTTAGGGAGGTGAATGAAATCGCAATGCATTGCTTAAGAATCAAGTCAACGAGCTTCTTCTCCTCTTCCCCTTCATCGCACTGATGCCTTTGGCTACGCGAACCGCAATGTTACATACGGCCAGGACCAAGCGGCAGAGGCTCGCGGCAGGCCTAGCGCGAGCAACACGACTGCGCAATTTCTCATACGGCGGCCGACAGCCGAGCTCGGCCCTCGGCTCGGCGCTCAGCCTCGGGCGCCGCTCGGCTCGGCTCGGGCCTCGGCTCTCGGCTCGGCGCGGCGGCGGCGCGCGCGCCCGGCCGGAAGGAGCGCCGAGCGCGGCAAAGAAAGTTATTTGAATAACTCAAAGTTATTTCAATAAGTCCCTGTTATTGCAATAGCGTCTAGTTATTGAAATAACTTACTAGCGCTGTTATTGTTGCAACAACTACTTGCGTTAGGAGCCTATAGAGTTACTAAAATAAATAAATAAATAAATAAAGTCGTCGGAGAGTCGGAACGAGCCGTTTACCGTTATTACGATAACTCACTTATTTTATTACAACAACGAGTTATTATAATACGCTGTCGGAGAATCAGGGTGCGCCCTTGTTTTTGTCAAAGTTACCTATACCAGAAATTTTACATTTTCTAGATAGCCTATGTCGCATTCGGTCTTCTTTCCTCCTCTTGTCAGTTTTATCTTTGGTTTCCTTAGATCGCAGATTCCTCATCCAATCTCTATGCTTTTTCCTGTCAATATCTGCCTTTGATGTTGTCCTGTTTTTTCGCCATTGTTTTAGTCGCTCATAACTGTTCCTTGTTGATAAATTTTGGACCTTAAAAGAAAAGACAGTACAAAATAAATTTTAACAAATTTATTGAGAAACTGATATGATGAGACAGTAACAATTCATGAATTAGACTTTTTCTTATTCTTTAATCTTTGAGCACGTTTCTTCTCTTTCCAATAATTTCTTAGAGCAATTCTTGCCTTAATCTGAGTTAAAAAGTAATTGAACATTACAATTTGCTTTGTGACAAATTGAAACAAAAAGCAAATCAATCAAAGCTGAACATCACTTCTTTTTATTTGATTTACTGGGATTCCGTGTAAATTTAATTTTAAAACCTCTTCCTTTATAACCCAGGAATGCAAAATAAAAAGGTTTATCTGATTGGCAAATTTCGTTAAGGTTCTCCAAATCTTCAGCAATGGAATGGAATACAATCTTTTTGGCAAGTGAGTAAAAAAGATCTCGTCAGTAGTCTTATCAAATAATTTAACCCGAATGGCTTGCCCATTAACAGTATTCACAGCCTCAAATGTAATAACTCTAAAATAACGATGCACAGGCAAATCCTTAATCGATCTAAAGTCCCCTAACTTGGCAGATGCCTTATTTAGTTTGTTTACTTCTTCATCAGATGAGGATTCCTGTAAGCACATTATACGATGTTCAGCCTTGATCATGACTTAAATAAATAAAAATGAAGAACTTACATCACTGTCATCAACATCGGAATTGTCTGCCTTGTCTTTCCCTTCTTGTTTGTTAGACGGTTTTGAAATTTTACTAGGAGATGCCTGAAATAAAATATAAATTAGTAAAACAAACATAAAAAATAGAACAAAACAGAATACAGAAGAATTATTGTTTATGTATACAACTCACTTCATCATCCTTGCCATCAGATTTCCTTTGCTTCTTGTTTTTACCATCACGCGTCTTCTTCTTTTTTTTTCGGGGTGGCTGATCTCTTTTCTTGTCCTAAAAAGAAGGAAACATAAGAATCAAATAAAATATTAAGAAATTTGTATTGCTAAAGGTGACAGGAGAGAAGGTACAACATAACTTATTTTTTGTATTTGAAATGGCAAAAACTGAATTAAGTTGAAGAATTCACTAATCAATCTGAATCACACTCAATTACAAGACCAAGAGTTACAAAAGACTATGTTGTAACCCAAGCAAGGTTTGAAAGGTTTTATGAAAGGTTTCTGAAAACAATTAATACTCACATCTTGGGTTTTGGACTCAGGCTTCCTCTTCTTTTCAGAGCCTTTGGATGTTGATGGCGAAGCAGTATCCTTTAAGTATAAAATAGGAGAAAATGAATAGAGAAAGGTATGCAAGCTATAACTCAACAGTATCATACTGGACATGATCAAGACTATTCTTAAGTTAAAACAGTTACACAAAACAACCTACATCGTTGTCATCATCATCAGATTCTACATTTGAACTGTCTGGGTTTTTATCTGTATGCTTTTCCGTTGCACCTGAGCTTGATGCTGAACCAGATTCCTACAAAGATTAATGATACTTTCAGTAAAAACATGACTTTTAAGTAAGTAATTGAAAAAGATATGCTCAAAATGAAATAAATATGACATCAAAATTTAACACATCGACGCGTCCTACGAACAAAGTTCGATCTCCCGGCGCGCCGTTCAACACTGTCCGATCTCCGGGCGCGCCGTTCAACAAAGTTCGATCTCCTGG
>NW_026267370.1:7870-8262 GCF_000697945.3 Frankliniella occidentalis | reverse complement strand
AAAGTTATTAGAACAACAGCTATTTCACCAGCTAGCCTGTTCATTTCACCAGTGCCCTCCCTTGTTTCACCAGGTGTCACCCAGTTATTACCGAGGGGGTGTTCACTCCCGTAATACCCTGTACACCCCACCTGGGTATTACGCGGTATTACTGTAATGTAATACCGAAAAATAACAAAATTGCTATAAAGTGGCAAAATTTTGAGTGTAATACCGCCGTAATACCCGGTAATACCTCGTAATTTAGTGTAATACCGAGTACTCTGTACAAGTTTTATGGTAGTGAATACCCCCTCGGTTATTACAATAGAGCATGATTATTTTAATAGACTAGTTATCTAAATTAAAGTTGTTACTGTAACTATTGTTATAATAACATAAGTTGTTACAAT
>NW_026267370.1:4453-5740 GCF_000697945.3 Frankliniella occidentalis | reverse complement strand
ACCGTCATCTGCGGCCTGGCCATCGTCGACACGCTGCTCGCCGTCAACTGCTGCACCCCGGCCTTCGGCGAGGTCCTGGCCAGGCGGGTGCCTGTCGACACGCTGCTCGCCTTCACCTCCAGCCTGGCCTTCGGCGAGGTCCAGGCCAGGCGGGTGCCTGTCGACACGCTGCTCGCCGTCACCTCCAGCCTGGCCTTTGGCGAGGTCCTAGCCAGGCGGGTGCCTGTCGACACGCTGCTCGCCTTCACCTCCAGCGTGGCCTTCGGCGAGGTCCTGGCTGGGCGGGCGTCTGTCGACTCGCTACCTGCCCACGTTGTAGGTCCAACGTTCTTCGCTTCCGTCCAGTCCAGAGTTAACCAGTAGCTGCCTCACTCCTCTTGTTTCCGGACGCGCCCTTGCGGGAGTGTCCCCCTCCTGCTTCGCGTCGCCACCCGTAGGCGCCGACCTCGACCAGGCGAAGAACACCTTCAGCACGCTCGGCCCGCGCGAGCCGTGCACCAGCAGCTTGTTGGTGTGCTTGTCCTTGACCAACTTCGCGTCCTCCTGGAGGCGGGCGCCGACCTCGACCAGGCGAAGAACACCTTCAGCACGCTCTGCCCGCGCAAGCCGTGCACCAGCAGCTTGTTGGTGTGCTTGTCGTGGCCCAAGCTCGCGTCCTGGAGGCGGGTGCCATGCCGACCTGCACCAGGCAACCTCGGCCTCCTCTCGTCGCGGCTTTGGTGGAGTGGGCCTCTACAGCCGGCTTCATGCCGCACGGCTGCAAGGGCTGCGACCTCCCGTCGTCGCGGTCCTTCCTGTTGGAGCCGGACAAGCTCGGGGAGCAGGCCGGCGAGACGACCATCACTCCAGTTATGATCTCCATCGTAATTGCCAGCAACTATAACAAAGCCTTGATTTATGAGTGCTTGGTAGTGTCTTAGTAAACCAGTACCTAAGTGTTAGGTGAGAGTAGGTGAGTCTTTTAACTTAAAAGACACTTCACATTAAGGCATTTTAAATTCAGAACCAGTGTTAAGATTTGTGTGTAGGTTGAAATTGATACTTGATAAATTGATAACTGATAAATTTAAGTTGATACTGAATAATGAGTACAATTTAAGTTGCAAGGTTGGCCGAGGATTATTTCATGTAAAAGAAATCATGTAAGTTTGACTGGTTTCTCCCAGTGTGTGTTCGAACGTGGTATGAGTACAATTTAAGTTGCAAGGTTGGCCGAGGATTATTTCATGTAAAAGAAATCATGTAAGTTTGAAGGTTATTTATTTAATAAAAATAAAAATGAAAGTA
>NW_026267370.1:0-3222 GCF_000697945.3 Frankliniella occidentalis | reverse complement strand
GCATCCCCGCGCTTTTCTTTTTTTGCAATAAAAACTAGTTCATGTACAAAAGTATGCTTTGCCTTCCCTGATTAACCTTGGTTACTGGTCCTGATCTGCCCTTGTTGCACAACCATGTTATCCTACAGCCACACCGAATCTTTGCAGCAACGACTATCCGACAACCACCAGGCGAACGAGTGCGCAGGTAGGTGCAGCCTGTGCCCGCATAGCGACGACAAGCACTATGTCCCTTGCACTGAGAAACCAAGTGGTCGTGTATCGATACAATTTTAGGGAAAGGGGGGGGGGTACCTCAACATTACAAAGTATGGAAGCTTGCACAAATTAAGAGGAACACGCTTTTAAAAAACAAGAACGTATATTTCCACCGCAGCCGTTGATACAGGTATAAGTGTCATGATAATCCAGCGCTTGAGGGGAGCACCATCCTGGACTTGCAGTATCGTCGGAATCGTGGGCGCCGGAAGCATGAAACAGAAAAACAGAGGTGAGTTATCGGTAGCACATATTGGCGTACGGGCGCCGTGCGGGTAGGCAACCCCTACACACGCCGGCATGCTGGGAGGTCTGACTGCTAGGAGCGCCGCAGCGCAGAGGGGTGTCAACGTGGATGCCAGGGTGCAGACCTGCCGTCGATGCCGCCGTCGCACCAGCACCGTCTCGACGATACCTGCACCGTGCCGACTTCAAAGCAGTGTTAGGCCCTAGGCCGTGTCGCAGCACGACTCGCCGTAGGGCACACAGCCCGGCCTTGACCCGAAAGCACTCGGCTGGAATGTACTTTCACGTAAATCAGTAGAACACCTGGTGCAGCCGAGGCATAGCACAGCACACGCCCCGCGGCCGCGGCGATGCTAGCTGTCAGAGAGCGCGCAGCCGACACGTACTGGAAGGTGACGAGACTAACTAGAGCACCTAGAGCGGCCGTCAAGCGCACAGCCCACGCTCGTGGCCCACAGCCGGCCCAGAGTGAGCACTCGGCTGAGCATTACTTTGAGAACAAAAGTCGTCACGGTGCAGGCATTGTCGAAGGTGGGTGATAGGTGAGGTGACCCCCCCCCCCCTTTTCACGGCCTATCTGCCAGGCCGGTCACATCTGCGGGTTCACCATCGCCTACGGACTTGCGCCCCCCCCCCCCCTCTTGAGAGAGCGCCTCGCCCGTGGGACAGCTGCGCAGTCCACCCGCCCTGCAGCGGGACGCCCACGGCGTTTCCCGTTGCGCCGTCACATGTGTGACCGGTCGGTCACGTGCGACACGTCGTCGGATAGGTCTATTCATAGAATACACCGCCACGTTCCCCGATTCTGGAGATACGCCTCACCAACTCTCACAATCAACATCGAACGAATCCGGGGACGGGTCGGCCGCAAGCAAACTCAGGAGCTTGCAGTCCGCCAAGCACACGCCGTTCCATGTTCCATGGGCACGGGGAGGAAGGCCGAGCAAGGGCCGAGCGGGCCGCGGCCGCGGGGCCAGCAGACTGCAGTACATGCAGTCGATGCCCTCTCGTCCCTCCCCTCCACACTGTGCTCAGCATATGATAATAGAAACTCTGACCTCTAAAAACCGCCCATCTCTCTCCAACAGAATGGCACATTTTCAAGTCTGATCTTGCACAGGGATTTCGTGCCAGTTACTCAACCCTGAAGGCCGCTTAGCATGGAATGCAAGAGACAAATAAATGAGAGATATCTTAAAGCCCTAAGCAACACAGAAAATTTCGTAAGTGCTGTTTTACCACCTTGGCAGGTAGTGAAAACTACTATGCATTAGAAAGGTGGTCATCAGACTATAAACCCTAAGCTCAAAAGTACTTTTTCAAAAAATGAGGAAGGGCACACTTAACTTTGATGTCTGCAGATTACAGCCACAATCATAACCTTGACAGTCGAATATTGAAATGGTTTGTGCGTCTTGCCTTACACCACCAGTAATAATCTGGAACAGAGGGGTCAAGTTAGAATGTGTGTAAAGCAAACCCAGTTAAGTTGTTATACTTTGGAAAAATACATAGAACTCACCACATTGGAAAAAGGCAGTCATATTGGTGCGTCCAGCCGATCAGCGAATTAAAATGGTAATGTACCTAATGAAACAAAAATAAAGTTATTTGAATTATAACCCAAATCACCTCTGCCTACAATGTTACGTGAAGCCTGTGTCAACTAGTACCAAACAGGCTAGTCGACATGTCGATAAAAGGGAATTAACTCACCACTCAAAGAGCTTCTCAATAGCTTGCGTAACTTCCTTTTGTCATGATTTCCTTTCTCCAGACTGGCTACAATTAAAGCCGATAAGACCACCACCTCACATCTGGAAAGAAATGAGATAGATTAGTTTGACTAATTGGGTAAGACTTAATTTCAAAGACGTTGAGGAGGGTGAATTAGTAACGTACATACCTCTTTCATGCTGGTCCAGAGAAGGTTGCAATAACAGCGGCACTAATTGTTTGCTTCCCCTCTTCACTCTAAAGGCTGGATCACAACTCAAAGCCTGATCAGTGATGAGCACCTGTGGGATAGAGAGGACATTCCTTAGCAAAATTCAAGTACTTCATCACAAATACTCATGCACATTTACAGTTATTGAACTGTAGAGAGCTGAACATACCTCTCCAACCCGGGAGTCTGCTTTTTAGACCGTGACAAAGTAGAGCTGTTCAGTCAGATGTCAGCCCACCCCCACCCCTCTCCTCCACCTCCTCCTCCAGAACGACAGCGAGCTTCGGCATGAAGGCCTCTGTCCGCCTCCCTGCCAACTCCGTCACCGTCCTGTGCGCAGCCACCGCCCCGATCATCGACCTCATGCCCCCCCCCCTCCCCCCCGGACCCGCCCATAGGTGCACACTTTGAGACCGTCCAAGACCAAAGTGTTCTCGAACCGAGGGAGGGACGACTTCCACTGCTTTTGCCGGGGACGGGCCGGCCGCCATCAGAAGCTCAGCACAAGACCCGCCACACCCGGGACCCGCGTCCGCCGCCCGTCCACCGACAAACAGAGCAGCGCGCCGGCCGCCACACCCGCGGCGTTCTTGGCCAAGAAGAGGTTCGCGTCGCCCTGGGGACGGACCAGCCGCCGACAACTAAGCAGCGCGCCGGCCGCCACACCCGGGGCGTTCTCGGCCACGTAGAGGTTCGCGTCACCCGCCCTGGGGACGGACCAGCCGCCGACAAACAGAGCAGCGCGCCGGCCGCCACACCCGGGGCGTTCT
>NW_026267369.1:332995-333353 GCF_000697945.3 Frankliniella occidentalis | reverse complement strand
GAGAGGGGTGAGGCGTGGAAAAGAAGTGGACTGAGATGAATTCCGCCGCTAGGTGCGCATGCAGAGAGGGGCATAAAGCTTATCGCTGAAAATGCACAGTTTATGGCCCCGGGCTGAAGCAGCAGCAGCTCCCCCCGAGTGGAGAGAGGGGCCTGATCGTCTACCATAAACTTTTCACCTGTCCAGCACCCGCCCTGCCCCCGCCCCCCCCCCTCTCTCTCTCGACTACTTTGTTTTAGTCGGGAACAGGTAGAGACAGCCACCACCACAGCGACACGAGGGGGGGGGGGTTAACGTATAGGGGGCAGGGTACATAAACAGCCGATCGCCGGCAGACATTTCATCAGTCAGAAGCCCC
>NW_026267369.1:327443-327880 GCF_000697945.3 Frankliniella occidentalis | reverse complement strand
GTAATCGCTAAAAAGAATAAAAGTGAATGTGATTTTGTGTTTCGTAACAAAGGGAAATGGTTTTATAAAGGAGATCAAATTTTATTTTATGCACTTAAAAATGTGAAAATTGAGCCCAGTTTTTTATTTTTACATAATAGATTTCTCAAAGTTTGTAATACCTAGCAAAAAAATAATTTTTGTTGAATAGTGGAATATTTACATAAAGGCACGACTTGGCATGTATAGTTCTTTTTTTGTAGTTAATTTAGCCAAAAATTGTTTTTAAAGCATTAATAGAATGAAATAAATCAACAGTGATAAAATTTTTGGTTAAGGTGTTACCTTTAAGAAGTAATTTACGGGACTGGCTCACTTGGTCGACGCACAACTGTTCTAAAAAACAAAATATTTATTTTAAATAAAATAGGCAAAATAAATTGAGTAAAAGCTATTTT
>NW_026267369.1:325743-326857 GCF_000697945.3 Frankliniella occidentalis | reverse complement strand
AATTATTTTATTTTTTTGAGAGTTCAATAAGCTTGCAATGTGAATTTTTCTTCTGTGTATTTTCTGAATGGTGTTCCTCTTGTCGTATTGTAGCTTATTCTCTTCTCTTTACTGTGGCAGAACAATACCTGCTCGTGCCAAATCTGAAATGAAATTTCTGTTGTAATACTTATTCATTTACATTATCTTAAACTTTTGAACGCTTAATAACTTACCAACAAAATTTATTTGATTGCGAACACCTTCTGGTATGTTTGAAATTCTGACTTTGCTTTTGTTCATGTATTGTTGATTTATCTCTTCAGCTGCAAAAAATAAGACAAAATTTTTTGTTTTATCTTTTTTGTTAATAGGGTATTTCAATGGAGCGCTGCCTGGAACTAAGAAGAAGAAAACCGAACACAGAGAGTGGTGGTGGGGGCGGGCGCGCGGAGGGGCGGCAGGTGAACGAGAGTCTTCTCGCTTGCCCTCCCCTCTACCGCGCGCCCGCTCCCACCACCGCTCTCTGTATCCGGTTTTGTTCTTCTTAGTTCCGGGCAGCGCTGCATTGAAATACCCTATTTATTAGTGTTTTTATTTACTTTAAATCTGAATGAACAATATTTGTTCACTTTTAGATGCATTTGTGAGCCCATCTTGCAGAATTTAATTTTGAAATTAGTTAAGTCGCGAAATTTATCTTTCTGTAAGCGAATTTTTATTTCGTTTAACTTTAGATATAATGTTTACGCTATAAAGTTGCATTTTGCAAAATGAGCTCACAGATGCATCTTGCACTGGATAAGAAATATCCGTTTATATTTAAAGTGTTTACTTTGAGTAAAAATTATACTTACAAAATGGGACAAATACAGTTCTTAGTGCTCTGGTTGTTTTGGCGATAAAGACGAAAGGGCTTGATGTCTCCGTAATACAATTTTGCAATAATTGAATTTCTGAAGGGTTTGTAAATCTTGCAAAGTCAATGCGATTCAGGAAGAAGAAAACTTCTTGATTTTCTTGAATCTTACATTGTACTCTCGCCGTTGGCCCAACACTTGTTGTGAAGGGGCCAATGTTTGTTAATTTAAAATAAAGAAATAGCGGAAGTTGAGAATTGGGCAGGTATGTTGGA
>NW_026267369.1:313881-315271 GCF_000697945.3 Frankliniella occidentalis | reverse complement strand
TGTCAACGCCCCGGCACGCTTCGCCATGCCCAAAGTTGAGAGTAAAAGCTCAATGCCAATCGCCACACTTCATCTGCTTTCACGTTAGCGTTACCTTAACGTTTTTTCCCGCGCGTGCCCTTGCGTTTAAGCGCGAGCACAGCTGTAACGGGGCAACCCTTGCCGGCGTGCGTCTGAGAGGAAACGTCCTGGAAATAGAATACTCGAGCTCTTTGCTTAGTTGTGTTTGCATAGGCTACACTATTCGCTCGGTTTTTTACTATATAGTGAGAGAGATAGACCTAGCGGTCGCAAGATGTGCGCGGCAGCTCTCGGCGTGCTGACATAGACTAGCTACCTTCGGTGGTTTTATTGATGTAGCCGATGCCCTATCCGGCGTTGTGGTTAGTTTTCTCGTAGTGACCAGGCAGGGGCAGTGAATCTTCCACTGTCTCGCCGCTGAAGTTCTCCCCTTCTCCCGTTCATGCTATTCGGTTTTGTGAGATGTTACGAGACGAGGAGCGTCTCTGGCGGCTCTTGCATCGTCGCTGCACTGCGTGGTAGCCACACTTCCTAGTTATCTGGCTTTTTGGGAATGGTGGCGTGGCCGGTGTACAACGCGAAGAGCACGTAGTAAGACGGCGTGTCGAGTACTCGCTAACGTCGCCGCGCGTTGCGTGGTTATGAGGGGGGCACGTGCGCGTTAAATTCCACCGTCACTTAGCACTAAAGGTGAATGGTGGGCGTCTCCCAGAGTTATGCCATGGGCGGTTGGGCTTCGCCTGCCAGCTACCGAGCGCTCGTCGCCAGAGCGCCTGGCGTGGCCCGTCTTTTCGTCGATGGGCTGGGTGGCCGCCCGGACCGAGCCCGGAGGCGGACGGTTGCTCCGCCCGCATGGTTCGGTACTTTTTTGGCGTGGCGAGAGTAGCTGTTGGTCAGCGCCTACCCACGCGGACCTGGTACAGGTGACTTCGGCACTGTTCGGATGTTCGGCCGGCAACTGCTGTCGCCACGCCAAGCCACAGCATTGCAGACCGCCCACGACTGTGGCTCTCACTCGCGGAGCACGCCCGCTTATAGCAGATTTCTGGCGTCATTTCGACTCGAGCCTTTGAAGCTCTCGCCACTTTTTCTGTTTTAGGGCTGCGAATTTAGCGGCACAGTCATAGGAGCCCTTTTACAGGTTTGCTGTTTGTTTTCTCGCGTGCCCTCGCTTTCAGGCGCGAGCCCAGCGGTAACGAGGCAGCCCTTGCTGGCTTGCGTCTGCCTGTTTCCCGCGTTCGGAGCGCGAGGTAGCGACTGAGGCCGGTTAGATTTTTTTTGTAACAAGCTCAACGACGTTCTTTTCAAAACCTGGCATTGTTGCCATCTAGCGGTTGGCTTGTGAACTTTGATCGCAGCGCGCGCCCGC
>NW_026267369.1:311672-313831 GCF_000697945.3 Frankliniella occidentalis | reverse complement strand
TGTCGCTTTAACTATTTTTATCGTGTGTTGACGCTTAAGTTTTTAGTGTGGAACAACGTGTGTTCCTTTAGAAAATAGGTTAAACGTGTGATTGAATGATATTTTAGTTTTTCGAACAGCTGACGTATGTTAGTACAACGCTGCTTATACACCTTTCGTGCAGAAAATGCAAAGAGCGTATTAGTATAGTATAATAGCTTAATCACCTCGCCAGTCGCTAGCCGCTTGCTATAAAATCAGAGTTTTGCATACTAGATAAAGGAGGAGGAGGAAAAAATAGAGCGCGCTATCGGAGAGCTATCGGAGAGCAAGCCAGTGAAAGTTGCGGCAGGTTCTCAACTGAGGCGATGGTGTGCTGCAGTAGCGCTGGTTGCGGCATGGCCTCAGCGCAAGCAATGAGGAGGGGCAACTGTGCATGCTGTGGTAAGGTTTTAAAGGTTTTAGCGAATTCGACCAGGGGCTGCTGCTGGTGATGTTGGAGCTGGTGCTGGTGCATCAGGGCGCCGACGACGGTCCCGTGCGCGGGAAGCGTGACGCAGTGCGGCTGGGTGGCGAATTGTGGCGGGGGCGGCGGCGGCGGCGGCGGCGGCGGCGGCGGCGGCGGCGGGGGCAGCGTGTTTGCGAAGCTCATGCCGTAGCCGTAGCTTCCGTAGCTGTGCGCCGATCTAGCGCTGAGCGAGCCGCGCCTGTTGTCTTGTTGGTCTGTGAAGGAAGTCATGCGCATGTTGGTGGCGCGATTGAACTTGTCTTTTTCGTTCTTTTTGGCGCCTGCCTGCTTGTGTGGCCGAATCACTACGGTCGCGTCGTGGCCGTTGAGCCGGATGGAGGCGGGCACGCCGCTGGCGCCGGCGCCGGCCTCCAGCGTGAGCTCCTCGCTGACGGGCTATAGCGCTTGCATGGGCTTGTGGTGCATTACGCGCATGAGGTTGGTGGGCGCCGGCGGCGATGGTGACTCGTTCTCGTCGGCCAGCGCGGACTGCTTTCATGTTAGCGCAAGCTTAGGTGGCTGGGCGGCGGGTGGCGGCGGGTGCGGCAGCGACAGCGGCAGCGTGTCAGCGGAACCCATGCCGTAGTCGTAGTTCGCGCCGGCTCCGGGCTTGAGCTCCTCGCTGACGGGTTGGAGCGCCTGCATGGTCTTGTGGTGCGTCACGTGTATGAGGTTGGTGGGCGCGTGCAGCGACGGTGACTCGTCCTTGTCGGCTAGCGGGCGTGAGCTCCTCGCTGACGTGCTGGAGCGCTTGCATAGGCTTGTGGTGCGTGACGTGCATGAGGTTGGTGGGCGCGTGCAGCGACGGTGACTCGTCTTCGTCGGCCAGCGCGGGCTGCGGCAACTTTATGGTCACGCTCTGCGATGGCTGGTTGGTGGGTGGCGGCGAGCTCTGCCGTGGTGCAGCAGCAGCTGTCGCCCGCTTGTGTGGCTGGATCAGTATGGTCGCGTCGTGAGCGTTGAGCCGGAGGGAGGCGGGCACGCCGCTGACGCCGGCGCCGACCTCGGGCGTGAGCTCCTCGCTGACGTGCTGGAGCGCTTGCATAGGCTTGTGGTGCGTGACGTGCATGAGGTTGGTGGGCGCGTGCAGCGACGGTGACTCGTCTTCGTCGGCCAGCGCGGGCTGCGGCAACTTTAGGGTCACGCTCTGCGATGGCTGTGTGGCAGGTGGCTGCGATGTCTGCTGTGGCCTCGAGCGTGAGCTCCTCGCTGACGGGCTAGAGCGCCTGGATGGGCTTGTGGTGCTTGTGAGGAAGGGGCTGTGGCAACTTTATGGTCACGCTTTGCGATGGCTGGTTGGTGGGTGGCGGCGAGCTCTGCCGTGGTGCAGCAGCAGCTGTCGCCCGCTTGTGTAGCTGGATCAGTATGGTCGCGTCGTGAGCGTTCAGCCGGAGGGAGGCGGGCACGCCGCTGACGCCGGCGCCGACCTCGGGCCTGAGCTCCTCGCTGACGAGCTACAGCGCCTGCATGGGCTTGTGCTGCGTCACGGACATGAGGTTGGTGGGCGCGGGCGGCAACGGTGACTCGTTCTCGTCGGCCAGCGCGTATTGCTTTTACGTTAGCGCAAGCTTAGGTGGCTCGGCGGCGGGTAGCGGCGGGTGCGGCGGCGACAGCCGCAGCGTGTCGGTGGAGCCCATGCCGTAGTTGTAGTTCGCGCCGGTCTCGGGCGTGA
>NW_026267369.1:308987-311622 GCF_000697945.3 Frankliniella occidentalis | reverse complement strand
GTGTGGCTGGATCAGTATGGTCGCGTCGTGAGCGTTGAGCCGGAGGGAGGCGGGCACGCCGCTGACGCCGGCGCCGACCTCGGGCGTGAGCTCCTCGCTGACGGGCTACAGCGCCTGCATGGGCTTGTGCTGCGTCACGGACATGTGGTTGGTGGGCGCGGGCGGCGACGGTGACTCGTTCTCGTCGGCCAGCGCGTACTGCTTTTACGTTAGCGCAAGCTTAGGTGGCTGGGCGGCGGGTAGCGGCGGGTGCAGCGGCGACAGCCGCAGCGTGTCGGTGGAGCCCATGCCGTAGTTGTAGTTCGCGCCGGTCTCGGGCGTGAGCTTCTTGTTGACGGGCTACAGCGCCTGCATGGGCTTGTGGTGCGTCACGTGCATGAGGTTGGTGGGCGCGGGCGGTGACAGTTACTCGTTCTCGTCGGCCAGCGCGGACTGCTTCCACGTCACCGCAAGCTTAGGTGGCGGGTGGAGGCGGGTGCGGCGGCGACAGCGGCACCGTGTCGGTGGAGCCTATGCCGTAGTCGTAGTTGGCGCCGGCCTCGGGCGTGAGCTCCTCGTTGACGGGCTGCAGCGCCTGTATGGGCTTGTGGTGCGTTACGTACATGAGTTTGGTGGGCGCGTCGTCGTCGGCCAGCGCGGGCTGCGGTAACTTCGGGTTCACGCTCTGCGATGGCTGGGTGGCGGGTTGCGGCGATGTTTGCGGTGGCGCAGCGGCAGCAGTCGCCCGCTAGTGTGGCTGGATCAGTATGGTCGCGTCGTGAGCGTTGAGCCGGAGGGAGGCGGGCACGCCGCTGACGCCGGCGCCGACCTCGGGCGTGAGCTCCTCGCTGACGGGCTGGAGCGCTTGCATAGGCTTGTGGTGCGTGACGTGCATGAGGTTGGTGGGGGTGACAGTTACTCGTTCTCGTCGGCCAGCGCGGACTGCTTCCACGTCACCGCAAGCTTAGGTGGCGGGTGGAGGCGGGTGCGGCGGCGACAGCGGCACCGTGTCGGTGGAGCCCATGCCGTAGTTGTAGTTCGCGCCGGTCTCGGGCGTGAGCTCCGCGCTGACGGGCTGCAGCGCCTGCATGGGCTTCATGTGCATCACGCGCATGTTGTCGGTGGGCGCGGGCGGCTGCGGTGACTCGTCTTCGTCGGCCAGCGCGGACTGCGGCAACTGTAGGGTCACGCCCTGCAATGGCTTATGGATGCTGCCGTAGATGGGCTCGGTCTGCAGTTTGAGCACGGAGGTCAAAGCGCGGGCGGCGCGGCGGGCAGTCTGGCTGTAGCGGCGCTATGCTTTGCGTCAGCAAGAAGCTTTTGTAGCGGCAGCGGCTTCGTTGCCTTAATGGTTGTTGTGCTTTAAGCCGTGCTCATGGTGTACGCCACGTATTGCTACTTGTTTTGTATCTCGCTGTGCTCGTATTTTGGTTCGTTACGCGAGTTTTATAAAGCTTTGATGAAGCAACAAGCGAATAAGAAGAAAGCGGGCGGTTGGGGGGGGGGGGGTGCATAAACTGCGTTTGGCTGAACGATGTTGTATCGACGTGGCTGACAAAGCCTTGCGTTTGGTAGCTAAAAGGGAACTTGTGAGAGGCTTGGTCGTTCTGCCACATCTTGGCAAAAAACTGGGCTGGTGTGTCGCTGGCCGGCGCGCAAGTGAAAGGTGAATAGGGGCATGCAGAAAGGAGTCTGCTTCCTTACTTCTCACCTACGCGCTTGCTTTCTACAGACTAGCTTGGCCTATTGTTACCCTGTGACAGACTCGTTCGGCCTTTCGCTTGTAGGCCTTCGAACCCCAAACGCAAAGCTGTGGTAGCTAAGGTTAATTTAATATAAGAATTTTGCAGACTTTAATAGAAACGTACCTTAGATAACTTAAAAGGTGCTTGCTGTTTGAATGTTGTTCTAATCCGGTAGATCTTAGCACAGCACGAAGTATTTTGGGACTCTAGAAAATATGGAACACATGTTTTAGCGTACTTTTTTCAAAGTAGATGTTATCTCGTAGTAATATTTTGTTGAAGGGTTTTAAATCTATTATCGTTTTATAGTTATACTTTGTAATACGTTCTAATGCGTATTTATAATTTTTTTATGGTAAGTCTTACCTTAATTTTGTTTTGTTTCCGTTATTTCCTGATTTTTTCTAAATCTGTTATTTTGATGAGGGTTGTTTCACACGTTTTTGTGGCATTGTTGGAATCGCCGCCTTCCCCTTATTTTTGTTTTCGCTAACTGTTGCCAACTGAAGAAATGAAAATGCTTTATTTTTTGTAGATTTTATAAAGCTTTGAATTTACTACATCGTCATTCTAATATACACTCGTCAAAACATTTAGCGGTCCACTTTTTTACGCGTGGATTAAATTATCTCCCCTAGCACCTAGGATGTCGAGATTTGACATGGACATGCACCCGTGTGTGTAGTTTAACACCCTCGAGCGCGAATGTCGTGCGACACCCCTTAGGCCTTACGCATCCCCTAATGATCACGGGGGTGGAAAAGTCGAAAAAAACGTGAAAGGTTAGGGTAGAAGGGGGAGCCGGAAGTGGCTAAAATTTGGTGTACGGGTGTCCTAGGAACCAATCTGAAGGTTTTTGGTCCGTTCCACCCCCTCCGACAAACCACCCCCTACCCCCAGTTACCCCCACC
>NW_026267369.1:298265-304787 GCF_000697945.3 Frankliniella occidentalis | reverse complement strand
GGGGGGGGGGGGGTGGGGGGGAGGCAGTCATGTTCACCATGGGGCTATATTTTAAGCGAGAGGCAGAAGCAACGAGGGTATAAAGGGAGCAGGCCTTATCCTGGCCGCTGGCGGTCGCTTTCGCCAACAGCTGTTTTGATACCGCACCACCGTTGCGTACATTCGCGCATCTCACGCATGCGCAGTACGCGATCCGGCTCGCACCAGAGGCTTCAAACGGATTGACTTGGACGGGCTCCTGGCTTGTAGCTCATGAGTCCGCCTATGCCCGCACAGATATGAGCCCGCCTGAGCCTGATGTGTAGCGTTGACGATCATCAACAAGGCCTAGTATTGACGATCATCAACAAGGCCCAGTATTGTTAACAATACTAAGCCACTGCGCTGAAGTACGCGTAATCATAGAGACCGAACCGAGGGCCGTAGGCAGGGCCATCTATTGACGGCGGAGCGAAACACGTTGCGCGACGAGCCCCTCCGTCTGAGCTGACAGGTACCGCCGCAACAGCTGAGAGCTGAGCATCGGCGCTTCTAAATGACGCACGGCGTACGGTCGTCCACACTAAACGGCCTGCCGCAGGCCAACGAGTGCGTGGAGCAGGTTGCTAAACTTAACAGAAAGCCACCCCGGTTGATTATCGGGCCGACTTTTTCGGGGTGCGTGGCACCGGCACCTGTTGCTGGAGCAGGACGATCTTCTCACCATCGTGTAGAGCACCTCGAGCACCGCGTGTGACGTGTTCGCCGTCTTGCTTCACGCCGTCGTTCGCCTACAGCAGTCCGTCAAACTCAACAGAAATCCGCCGAGGTTGATTATCGGGCGGACTTTGGGGCCGCGTGGCGCCGGCGCCTGTTGCTGGAGCAGGAAGAGCTTGTTACCATCGTGTAGAGCGCGTCAAGCACCGCGAGTGACGAGGTCGCCGTTCTACTCCACGCACTCGTTCGCCTGCAGCAGGCCGTCAAACTCAACAGAAATCCGCCGAGGTTGATTATCGGGCGGACTTTGGGGCCGCGTGGCACCGGCGCCTGTTGCTGGAGCAGGACGAGCTTGTCACCATCGTGTGAAGCGCGTCGAGCACCGCGGGTGACGTGGTCGCCGTCCTGTTCCACGCACTCGTTCGCCTGCGGCGGGCCGTTTAGTGTGGAGGACCGTACGCCGTGCGTCATTTACAAGCGCCGATGCTGCTCTCAGCTGTTGCGGCGATGCCTTTTGGCTCGGACGAAGGGGCTCGTCGCGCGACGTGCAGGTCTATTACATTCACTACCAGGGATGGCGCTTTCCCCGCGCTTGCGCGTTTAGACGGTGCTCCGTTCCCCCCGTTCTCGGGCGAGGAGTTTTTAGGAGGAGTGGGGTCAGATGGGTAGCGTTGACGATGGTCACCAATTGTCAACAATACTGAGCCGAGGATTAGTATTGTTAACAATACTGTGCTCAGGTCCAGTATTTTCAACAATACTGCGCAATAACTCTTTAAAATAATATTAGCTAAGCCACGCCACGCGGAACTTGTCGAAACTCTGGAGTTTCGGTGAGTGGGAGCGAGTGGGACTGACTTAGAGCGAGTGGGAAATAGCGGGTCGGTAGTCGGAGCCGATCTAGTGGGAACTGATAAGGTTTCGTCGTGGATTTCAGATTTTGGCGCGAGCATACTGCTTCATATGTGCTTTGGAGAGCGCTTAGCATGCCCATAGTGTGGCCATGTGGGCTGAGGGGCCCGGTGGGCTCGGCATGTCACAATGTGGTCGTGTTAGCCTTTGGGGTTGGCGGACATGTTTATAATGTGACCATGTGGGTAGTGAGCCTGGCCGGCATGACCACAATCTGCTTGTGTGTGTTAGGGAGCTCGGCTTAATAATACTGGGCTCTTGATTATTGTTAACGTTACTCATTTGACTTCACTTTTGTCAATAATAATTAATAGTTATAGAACAAAATTTAATCTTAAGTACATTTTTTTAGGTGTGAATTTTATTTTTAATTTTTGTTTTTTTTGTAACGTGTATTTGAATAATATATTTTATTTTTTTGTAGGTTTCGTTTGCGTAACATAAAATGTCTTTTGTTACGGTGAAAGAAGGTCAGTTGAAAGTGCAACTTATCAACCCTGATGGTGAATGCATGTATGCTGCTATTGGTCATCAATTGCATTATACTGGAATATACTCTAGATTTAATTTTGGAGTTGTAAATGGTGCGGGACATCGTAAATTTGCTCAGTACCTTAGAAATCAAGCTGCAATTTACTTAGATACTCATCGTGACCAGTTTGAAAATTCTATAATTGGAATAATGCTTGAAGACCCTTATCATTTTTCAAAATATATTGTGAATGGTGAAGTGGTAAATCCTGAAGAAGCTTTTGAACAAGTTGTGAAAAGTGTTCGAACCCCAGTACAGAATGGTGGAGTTTGGGGAAATGACTCAACTTTGTCTGCACTGTGTAGTGTATTTAATGTTTCTATCAGACTGTTTTATGAAAAAGAAGAAAATACTTCTGGATTAGATTCACGCATATTTGAACCATTTGATGGACATTCTATAGGAATTTTGCAAGTAGTTTATAGAATTGGATTTTTAGTTGATGGAAAAGTTGGTGGTGTCAGCAGAAATCACTATGATAGTGTATTGGAATGTATTTCTATTTCTTCTATTAGTAAGATTGGTATGTATATATATTTAGTGCAAATTAATATAGGTCGTATTCCGATGCTGTAGTTTCAGCTGTAGTGCTTATTTATTGGTTTTCATCTTGGTGTCTAAGTTTTGTAAAGCTCGTATGGGAGTAATCGGTTTTGAAATTTTTAAAACACCAAGAAACAAGTTAAAGCCTTGATTTTTTTTTCAATTTTGAAACAGTTGTATTCGTCTATTAAAAAATTTCAAAGGTCTGCACTGATAAACCAAGTGTATAACTGGTCAACAGTTGTAAGTGTGCTACTGCAAGATTAATACTTGCAAGTATTCAATGTAGTAGTAGTATACTTGCATTACACTTGGAAGTGTTTAACTGACTATTTGTGCATTTGTAAGTGTATAACTTCTATGTCGAACACTTTTCTCACAGTAAGCGGCCGACCGAGAGAAGTGTACAACAGAAGAGTGGAACACTTACAAGTGCACAAATACCCAGTTGAACACTTGCAAGTGCACTACTACTGAATTGAACACTTGCAAGTATTGAACTTGCAGTTGTATACTTATAAGTGTTGAGCAGTTGAATACTTGGTTTATCAGTGTTTGGCATCTCATTTATATTGGAAAAAAAATTAAAAGTGATTTTCTTCATTAGACTCCTGCAGAACTTGCACACCATTATGGCAATCGACAAATGAGTGCTAACCTTGCTAATACTGCATTGGAATACGATGTATACAAAGTAAAAATCACGGTAAAAATATATTTGTAGAGGATTTGTAGAGGTTTTTTTAATTCGTATTTATTTATTTTTTTAGGACTTTCGAACACATCTGCTCATAAGGAAGAAAAAAATTGTGATAAGTCAATTAAAATTGATACTCCAGTTCAAAACTTGTTAGAAAAAGAAAGTAAGTAAATTTTATTACTTGTTTATTATTATTAGTTTTGTGTTTTTTTGCGTTAGCTATATTTAGTTTAGCTACGTGTGTCAAAACCTGAAAGTGTTACATAATCAGGGTCAGTGTGTGACAGCGCAAAAGCGTAGAAAGTTGACGATTTTGCGTTGTTTTGTTGTACGTTCTGTCGCTCTTTTGGTTTTTCCTTTCTTTGTTTACTTTTGTCTTTTATTTGTTTTACTCATTTTTTTGTGTGTATGTTTTTAACAGAGGTTTTTTTTTTTTCAGAATTGTCGTGTGCTGACACTGTTGATGAAGAATTTATTGATTCATTATCGTTTTGTGGAAGTGACTTTTCAGAAGTTGAACCTACTGATGTAGATGATTGTGATGCATCATTGTGTGATAGTGATGCAGGTTTTTCATTCATTGAACGTATCAATGAAACACGTAAGTTTTTTTCATAAAAATGAATTGTTTTAGCCTTGGTGAGGATAAAAAGCGTAGATGAGGCTCATTTGTTTTTGTTTCTAAGTGCCTTTATTAGTTTTGTTCCAAAATTTTACTTCATGTGACATCAGACAAATGTTTCATAGTGTTCTTTTCTTCGTATACGTGTATATTTTGTTGTGTTTTTTTACGTTCTTTTTTTCTGTGTTTTTTTCCCGTTCCTGTTCTTGTTTGCGTTATTTTCCTGTCTTAGGATGTTTATATGGCGTCTCGATCCTGTTCTAGGATGTCTATCTATTTGTCGTTTTGCTTAGTCAGGTACAGATTGGGATAGCTTACTGGTAAGTCGTCGACGATGGGAAAGGAGGTTAGAAAGGGAAGAACAGATCGGGATCATACAAGGCCTCGTTGCGTTGTTGGCGGGATCAGGAAACGACGTTGGAAGCTTAGTGAAAGATCGGTACAGCGAAGGGTGGCAGGGTGAAGATGTTATTAGAGACGTTGGAGGGACTGAAGACGCTTTTGAACGATATTGATATATTATCACACGGTCAAGAACACTTTTAGAAAGTAGTGGGACGCTTGAAAATAAACAACGACAAAAAGTGATGTTACCGACTTGTGTTAATCCTCACCAGGGATGTATTTGTACATAAATGCTTAATTAAGCTGTATTTATTATATTTTGTTATATTTTTTTTTTGTTTAGGTCATGAAAAATCTGATAATTTGAGCACAAATGTGGCTAAAAAGTTGAAGCAGGATGAAAATTTTGTTAGTTTTGATAACGAAAAAGTTAGCAGTAAAACGAAAAGAAGTAAGTAATTTTGTAAGCTTTTATTACCTTGGGGAAAAAAGTAGCATTGGAGTCTAATTTGATTAGTACTTTTTCACTTGTGTTTATTTTTTATGTGTTTATTCTAGTATTACTTAATGTAGAGTTTTTCAGTTATTTGATTTTTCGTTGCTTAAAGCTACATTACTTTTAGTTTCTTTGTTTTTATACTTATTTTTTCCCAAGTGACAGTAATATTTGACGGGTTCTACGATAAGAATACAATCTGTCCGCGCTGGTCCAGACAAGTATGATATCGCCGCAACGCTTTAGAAGTGTATGAACTCATTTCCACGCGTCGCGTGCGCTCGGAACTTTAAACGCTTTGTACTTGGCGCAAGCATGTAGCAGCATTTTGGGCGGCATTTCATTATAACCTTTATTGTTTTGACATTAAAATGATATATTGCTCCAAATGCTTCGATATGCTTGTGACGAGGAAGAGGTGTCTATACGAAATCGGAAGGAAGAACAGGCCCTAGAGCCAAACAAACCTTCAATTGTTCGATGAATTCGTCTGCTTAAAACCTGAACAATTGAAGGTTTGTTTGGCTCCAGGGCTTGTTCTTTCTTCCGATTTCGTATCGGCTAAATACCTCGTTGCAAGAGATTTCGTATTGTATATTATAGATGTCGATTCCACGTCGATTCGAGACAGGGTCTTTCCCTGACTGTATAGTTAGCTCTCGCTGGTGACCCGCAATGCCAAAACAACTATAGTGTAGAGATGTATTCGTTTAAACGCGGGAGGTGTTCGTCACGGACTTTTTTTCCTGCAGTAATTTTTGAATGTGATGGCGACGCGGGTGCCTACGGACACCAACAGTTGCCATTGGACTTAGCTCAACCGTTGAAATCCGTCGATAAATTCGATAAAGTGTCGAAATAGTCGATGTCGAAAATTCGTCGATTTGCGGGACAAAATCCCGTCGATTTGACATTTGTAATCGACAATTTTTCGACTTGCCTAATCGACGTCGATTTGAGGTCGATTCGACTACTGATTTCTCACTGGGATTTTTATAGTTTTTTTTCTGTTATGTTTAAAAGTTTTAATTTTTCATTATTTTTATTTTGCAGATGGTTTTCAAGGAAATACTAGTGATTGTATTTCATTGAGTAGTGATGAGTTGTCTTCTGAGTGTTGTCTATATACGAAAGATGAGATTGTAAGTTCTGCTTTGCCTAATGATCCAAATATTGTTGAAAAAGTATGTAAAGATATTAATGAAGTGTTAAGTGGTGTATGTGGTGGACGTTGCTACGTTTGTAATCGTTTGGTTAATATTCGCTGTGTTCGCAATTTCACTGAAAAGTATGCTAGTGGCACCGTTGATGCAAAGAAGTTTGTTGATGATCTTGTTATTGAATGTGGCAAGTATGAAATGTGTGGTACTTGTTATCGATATGTTTGTAATGAAAACATTCCTCCTTTGGCAGTAATTAATGGTTTTAAATATTTGCCAGTGCCTTCGCATTTAGATCGTTTGACTGAAGTAGAAGAGCATATTTTAGCTTTACGCATTCCTTTTCAACAAATAGTTCACCTTGGTAAACTTGGTAAACTTGGGCAGTATGGTTGTAAAGGTTCTGTTATAAACGTTCCTACTAACTCTAGCGATGTAGTACATAAAATTATTCCTTTGTTACCAGAAGATGATCAGTTATGTATTGTAAATATTAAGCGTAAATTAATTCATAAA
>NW_026267369.1:291833-293175 GCF_000697945.3 Frankliniella occidentalis | reverse complement strand
CTGGAACATCCAGGACCGCAAGACGGCCCTGATCCAGGCCCTGACGGGGAATGCCACCGACGTAATTGCAAACCTCAAGCACCAGGAGGTGCCAATCACCTACGAGAGCCTGGACGAGGCTCTGATCAGAACATTTGGCAGGTCCGCCTCCATGTGGGAGCGTAAAAAGGATTTCAACACTCTCACACAAGAGAAGGACCAGACGGACAGGCAGTTCTCACGGCAGGTGGAGCGGTTGGGGAGGGCATACCTCCGCAACATGAAGGAGCAAGACGTCCAGGAGGCCCTGGTGGAAAGGTTCATCAAGGGTTTGGCAGACAAGAAGGCCGCATCCCGTCTGGCATTCGCAGCCCTGCCCAACCTGGACGAGGCCCTGAAGACCCTCAATAGGGGTCTGAGCCTCCAGTTGGAAGAGCCTCCGGCCAAGAGAGTCCGTCTCACTAAGACGGAAGAGAAGGAGGAAGGGGAGATCGAGGAGAAGGATGAGGATAAAGATGAAAAGACCTACAAGGTCAACATGGTCTTCCCCTCCAGCTCAGCTTCCACGTCCAAAGCGGACGCTCAAACCCAGCATGGCCGAGGCCGAGGCCGCGGCAGCAGAGGGCCGAGAGGAGGAGGTGGTAGAGGCTCAGGAAGAGGGGGTAGAGGTGGCTGGTCGGGCTCTGACAAAGACATGATTTGCCACGTGTGCAACAGGAAGGGACACAGAGCCGCTAACTGTTGGCACAAAGGCAGGACCTCCATAAAAGACATGGTCTGCCACACCTGTGGCAGAAAGGGTGATATGGCGCGGAACTGCCGGAGTGGCGCAGGCAGTAGCAAAGGAAGCTCCGGAAGCTCAGGCTTCGCCATGCCCAATGTACCACCTGACCTCTACAAGGCCACCATGCAGTGGTTTTTGAGCCAACAAAATGACTCCCAACCCTCTACCAGCAAAGGAAAAAGTCCTTTCGTCCCCAAGGACAAAGAGAAGGACCAGGAAAACTAGAGTCAACTTCCATTGAAACGGTGGGAATGGAGGTTGAGGAGAAGACTGATGAAGTTTATGTAAAACCACCGGTGACCAAAACTCCAGATTTTGTTAATTTAACAGAGCTTTCTGACTCTGAAATTGAGCTTGATGGTCACTGGGAGGTTCCTTGTAATATCTGTAATACTAGCAGTGTTAACTCAGCACCTATAATCCAATGTACAATTCTGAATAAAGTACAAAGAGTTTGTTTAGATACTGCAGCTGTTATTACAGTAATCCCTAGAACAAGAGACCTCCCAGTAGCAAAGCTCAAACTGAAAGGAGTAACGTCACACAAAGCAAGTCTTTATGGACCAGCAATGACGACAT
>NW_026267369.1:291143-291705 GCF_000697945.3 Frankliniella occidentalis | reverse complement strand
ACAGACAGACAGACAGACAGACACACAGACAGACGCGAAACTTTTTGATCATCACTGGAGTAATAGGCTTCGCTATCGCTCAGCCAATTAACTGGACCCACAGCGAGAGTATTATTTTGCTACTCTTCGGACAGAATACTTTAAGTAATGGGGCCAACAGATAAAACCTTGGATGAATTAAAAGTCAAAATACAGGTTGACAGGTACACAACTCTGTGAAGGCAAAGAACATTCTATTTCTTCATTGTAATAAAAGAAAAGAATGTTTGTTTTTTTTTACTGCCATCTGTCAGAAAGAATTGAGGTAATGCCCTCTTATCTACTTCCTCTTTTGGAAGGAAAACAGATAATACAAGTTCTTGGTTCAGTTGTAAAAAAAATACTATTATACATGCAAGGAAATAACTATATTGAGAAACAATACTTGTTGTCAGCATTAAAATATAAAACAAAGCTGAAAAGAAATATCACATCTTCCTGGCACATGTACACTATCAATAAAATCCTTCACTTCCTGTTCATT
Source organism: Frankliniella occidentalis (assembly GCF_000697945.3). Lineage (NCBI taxonomy): Eukaryota > Metazoa > Arthropoda > Insecta > Thysanoptera > Thripidae > Frankliniella > Frankliniella occidentalis. The sequence goes on along the minus strand of NW_026267369.1, from coordinate 291,182 downwards.
AAAATAATTGGTTGAATGAACAAATGTCACAACCTTGCA
>NW_026267369.1:288991-291093 GCF_000697945.3 Frankliniella occidentalis | reverse complement strand
GGGGGGGGTGGGGGGGAGGCAGTCATGTTCACCATTGCCGTTGCAGCGGTTGCAGTTGCAACACTCTGACTAATTGAGCGAGTCGCGCGAGAGGAGTCCGCGTTCCCTGGTGAGGATAAAGACAAGCGGGGACAAGGCTGATTTGTGTGTGTCCCTTAGTGTCATTATTAGTCTTGTCCCGAATTCTCATTCCCAGTGACATCTTTTAATGTCCCTCCCTTCGCACACGTGCATGTCCCAATGTGTCCTTTTACGTCCTTTGTCTCTGTGTGTTTCTTCCCGTTCCTGTCCTAGAGCGTTCCTATGGCATCCCGCTCCTGTCCTAGGGCGTCCCTAGGGCGTCTCGCTCCTGTCCTAGGGTGTCTCTATGGCTTCCTGCTCCTGTCCGAGCGTGTCCCTAAGCCGTCCCACCCCTGTCCTAGGATGTCCCTATGCCGTCCCGATCCTGTCCTAGGATGTCCCTATGCCGTGCCGATCCTGTCCTAGGATGTCCCTATGCCGTCCCGCTCCTGTCCTAGGGTGTCCCTATGCCGTCCCGATCCTGTCCTAGGATGTCCCTATGCCGTCCCGATCCTGTCCTAGGATGTCCTTATGTCGTCCCGCTCTTGTCCTAAGTTGTCCCCATGCCGTCCCGCTCCTGTCCTAAGCTGTCCCCATGCCGTCCCACTTCTGTCCTAAGCTGTCCCGGAAAAATATATCTCTTTGAGTAATTCTTCTGTAACTCTACTTTCCTCTCCCCCCTTCAGCCCCACTCCTCTCGCTTTCTTTACTCTACATATTTTCATTTTTACTTACCTTGATGGGAGTTGAACCTGGGACGTTGGAGCTGGCGATGCCGCATGCTGACCACTGGGCTATTGCGACACATAGAGAGTGCGGGCGCAGTAGCTCAGTGTCATAGCGAGACGCATCGTCACATCTCTCCCATGTCCCTGCCTGTCCCACCTAATCTACATCCTTCCCTGTTCCCACCCCGCCCCGTCCCAACCCGTTTCCGTCCACCACACGTCCTTCCACGTCCCCTCCCCACGCTGTCTCGATCCGAACCGACTAGTGCCCACGCTGTCCCGACCCGTCCCGATCCGTCCCCACGCTGTCCCGACCTGTCCCGATTCGTTCCCGTTCATCCCTGTCTCCATTCCGCGCTGTCCCTATCTGTCCCAATCCGTCTTTGTCCATCCCACGTCTTTCCTTGTCCCCTTTCCGCACTGTCCTTATCTGTCCCGAATTGTCCCGATCCGTCCCCGCGCCTGTCCCGATCCGTCCCGATCCGTTCCCACGTTGTCCCGATCCGTCCCCGTTCATCCGCGGGCCCTCCCTGCGGTGTCCCTATCTGTCCCTATTCGTCCCCACGCTGTCCCGATCTGTCCCTATTCGTCCCCACGCTGTCCCGATCCGTTCCAACGCTGTCCTGACCGGTCCGGATCCGTCTCCACGCTGCCCCGATCCGTCCCTAATGTGTCCGTATCGCGTCAGGACGACATGGGGATATTGTCGTACGGTCAAGGACACTTAGGGAAAGAAGTGGGACGCCCGAGGACAAAGAACGACAAGAAGTGATGTCTTTGACTTGTCTTAATCCTCACCAGGGTTAGTCAGCTTGTTTGTAGTCTTTCGCTCTCACTCGGGAAGTCCTTTTGTGACCATGGTCACCAAGGCCCATAACCCTTTTCAATAATATTATAGTCAGGAGGAGCGGTGTTAGATGTGTTGCATTGGCGATTATTAACATGGCCCAGTATTGTCAACAATACTAATTCAAGGCTCAGTGTTGTGAACCATACTGGCCCGAGGCGCAGTATTGTAAACAATACTGTCTCGAGGATTAGTATTGTCAACAATACTGAGCCAAATCTTAATATTGTCAATAATACTTCGCCATAACCCTTTTAAATAATATCAATATCAGGAGGAGCGGGATCAGATGTGTAGCGTTGACGGTGATGACCAAGGCCCAGTATTGTAAACAATACTGGGCTATAATTCGGAATTCCCGCTTGAACGGGTCGCACTCTGAGGTGTGCGAAAGAGACAGAGCGAGAAATCCTAGGTAGCGATGGGGATGTGCTGTACCTCGCCGAATGCATCTGAACGAACGTGTT
>NW_026267369.1:277277-280811 GCF_000697945.3 Frankliniella occidentalis | reverse complement strand
GGCAAGTATGAAATGTGTGGTACTTGTTATCGATATGTTTGTAATGAAAACATTCCTCCTTTGGCAGTAATTAATGGTTTTAAATATTTGCCAGTGCCTTCGCATTTAGATCGTTTGACTGAAGTAGAGGAGCATATTTTAGCTTTACGCCTTCCTTTTCAACAAATAGTTCACCTTGGTAAACTTGGTAAACTTGGGCAGTATGGTTGTAAAGGTTCTGTTATAAACGTTCCTACTAACTCTAGCGATGTAGTACATAAAATTATTCCTTTGTTACCAGAAGATGATCAGTTATGTATTGTAAATATTAAGCGTAAATTAATTCATAAACGTGCTTATGCTAGAAATTTTGTTGATAAAACAAAAATAACAACGTGGGCGAAGTTTCTTGTAAAGTCATCATTGTATAAAGAATATGGTGTCATTTTTGATGAAAAAAGGTTATGTGGATTTGATGTTTTACATGATGAACCATGTTTGAATGAGTTTGGTAACAAAGTTTATACTGCATCAGATGACCCAGAAACTGAAGCTGAAATGTTTGATAGGTTAGGTAATATTCAGCATACTTTGTTAACCGAAGACCGCTTTAGTAATGTTATTTGTGTTGTTAATACTGAAACAGATGAAATTAACGTTGCTCCTGGTCAAAATCAAACTCCATTAAGTGTGGTGTGGGATAGAAAAGCTGAAGAATTGTCTTTTCCAAGTATTTATTTGGGGGAACCCAGACCATTTAAACATTATGTTACTCGTTATCAAGCTATGAAGAGTGAAATTATGAGATATGATAGGCGTGCTGCTAATCCTCAAAATGTGTTGTATAAGTGTAACGTACATTTACGAGAGCAAGCATCTGCTCGTTTGAGGCATAAATTTAAGAGAGGATGTAAAGAAGTTGCAGGTAATGTAATTACTAAAGAAGAAATGTTAAACAAAGATTTTATAGCCGTGTCACAAAAAAAGGGTTTTTCAATTCCTTGTTTGATGCCTAATTCAGCTGAGTATTGGAAAGGAAGAGGTCATGATTTGTTTGCAATGGTACGTCAATTAAAACGTCCACATTTGTTTTTAACGTTGTCATTTGCTGAATATCATTGTCCAATTTTAATCAATTTATTGAAACGTTTGCATAATAGTAACTTGGATGGTGTAAATGTAAGCAGTTGTGGTGAGCAACAAGAAAGTGGTTTAGAAAGTGTTGAACTTGACGTTTCTTCGGAAAAGAAGTTGCAACTTATTCGAGATGATCCCATTGTTTGTGCTACTTATTTTAGGGAAATGGTATTGTTATTAAAAAAATATCTTCGTCGTACTATTAATGGTCCTATGGGTCAGTACTATATGATTGATTGGTTCTTTCGTATAGAATTTCAGCAACGTGGTAGTCCTCATGTACACTGTTTATTGTGGATAAATAATGGTGTTTCTGATCCTTTAAAAGATAAAGAAGCTGCTATTAAGTTAATTGATAGTTTAATAACATGTGATTCTTCTAATCCTTTAGCTGAAAAAAATATCCATCGACATACTCATACATGTTTTAAAAATAAAAGAATTAAAAAGAAGTTTGCTAATAAACTGTTGAGTGCACATGAATGTCACAAATATTGTAGATTTGGTGCTCCATTCTGGCCTACTAATAATACGCGAATTTTGCAGCCATTATATGAAGAGGAAGATGAAAGGTCTGTAAATAGTTCCAAAAAAATGTGTTGGAAAGATTACATTGAATTTTTAAAAACTTTAAGGTTAAAATTGAAAGATGTTTTAGCTTCTGAGGATTGTCCTGATGATTTAGATGAAATTTGGGCTATTGCTGGTTGTGTTGATGATGAAATGTATGAGTTGGCAATTCGAACAGGTTTGGTTCGTCCTACTGTTTTATATAAAAGAAGTGTTGCTGATAGGTGGACAAATCCTCATTTGAAATGGACTTTGGCTGCATTTATAGGAAATGGTGATTGCCAATTTATATTAGATTATTTTAGTTTAGTGCGGTATTGTGTATCTTATGTGACTAAAGGAGAGAAATCTCATTCTCAGTTGTATTCTGAAATTATGAAGTTAAGAGCAGAACACAATTTTGATGATAGGACGCTGTTAAAAATGTTGTGTTCTACATCTCTAAGAGCAAAAGAAACCTCTGCACAAGAAGCAGCGTGGATTTTACTTAACTTTCCATTAAGTGAAGCTAGTAGAATGTGTGTGTTTATTGACACTTCTTTGCCTTCAGAACGTTGTCGTAGTCCTAAAAACAAGAAAGCTTTGTTAGCATTACCAGAAGGTTCTACAGATTTGTGGTATTTAGATGTATTTGATTTGTATACGGCTCGACCTGAAGCTTTAAAAAAAATTTGTTTGGCTGAATTTGTTGCTTACTACCATCAATCTAAAAATTATAAACGTAGAAACCATGCTAGAGTTATACGTTATCGCAAATTTAAGGAAAATAGTGATGATGTGGAGGAGAAAGAGAACTTTTATCGCGGTATGTGTACTTTATATTTACCTTGGGAAAATGAAGTAAATGATATTTTAAGTTATGGTGCTAATGATAAAAGTTTTGTTGACTTATATAATGTTAATGAGCAAGTTATTTTAAGTAATAGAATTCAATTTGAACCTTTAATTGGTGCGGAGAATGTTTTGGAAGAAGAATTACAAACTTGTGTAGGCGAAGAAGAAGAAATTGATGAAAATGATTGTGAAAGAAGAAGTGTTATAGGAGGAGCGTTTAAACTAATATTTGATGATGAAGTTGAAGTTGTTGAGTATATGAATAGTGAAGAACAAAATGTTGATATTGACTTGTCTAATTGTGGATTAGACCAATCTTTTGAAGTCGTAGAAGTTAAACGTAGAGGAGTGTGGAGTCGTGATGAATTTTTGAGTAATATTCGTGTGCTAAATTCAGTTCAACGTGAAATAGTTTTGTCAGTAATTCATGGAATACGTTTGGGAATTGCACCTTGTCTTATTTATGTTGATGGAGCAGCTGGTACAGGTAAATCAGTAGTAGCTCGTAATATTGCTAATGCATTTGAAACATTTTCTCCTGGTAATAATTACGAAGATAGTAGAGTTGTCATTACTGCTTTTACTGGCAAAGCAGCTTATAATATTGGTGGAGTAACAATGCATCAAGCATATAAATTATCTCTTAATCAAGAAGTAAGAGCAAGTGAAAGGTTAAAAGCAGGTGATAGTACAATTATGAATCCTTTGCAGCATCAAGCACTTGCGAACTTACAAAATTATTTTACTAATGTTAATGGTCAAATAATTGATGAAATAAGTTTAGTATCAGATCGCAATTTTTTAGCTGTTGATCAACGTTGCAAAGAAGCAAAACGCAATAATTCAGATTTTGGTAATTTGTGGACGATTGTATTTGGAGATTTTCGTCAATTACCACCTATCGGTGGTAAGTCAGTGTATTGTAGTATTATGGTAACATTAACCTAACCAGGTTACAGCAGAATACCCTCAGTCACGGCCACTAGTGATCACTATGGAGGCGACACCTACACT
>NW_026267369.1:276138-277227 GCF_000697945.3 Frankliniella occidentalis | reverse complement strand
AAATTTTTCGTGACAATAATCAGATTGACAGATAAACGCCCCTGCCATTCAAAACAGCCGAAAACGGAACCCAAAAACGTTTTTTTCATCAAATTTACGGCACTTTTTAACGCTTGGTGCAGTTAGGCCCCTTGACGGGCCGTGGGGGGTTCGGAAGGGTGCGCCAGTGTCTGCGTTTGTTCGTAATGTCATCCTGGACAAGACTGAAGGCATTCCACGCAAAAAATCCATGGAAACTCTCGCAGAAATGTCAAAACGTGATCGGGGTTGGCAAAATCAACCCCTACTTTAGGGGGTTGTACCGGGTGAACGCGTGGGGTGGCCGACTGGGCCCGCCCGTCAAAAGGTGTGCCCGACCTTCATGTTGAAGGGCGCGAGGAATCAGACACCTCCTCCGATTGCTTCCTGGTGAAATTCGCTACGGCCTGAGACACTAGGTGTCCACTCTGGAAGGGAGCGCCTATACGCTCCCAGCAAACGGCGCGGCTTTCTCGCCCGGAGTGGACACCTAGTGTCTCAAGCCGTAGCGACCGCCTACCTAATCACACTTCGAAATTACGCCCTGTCAAAAAAGTGGGGCTTTAATTTTGCTCACGAGTGTAGTGTAGTAATGATTGTTTTTTTCGTGAAGTAAAAGCTGAGAGTTACAAATAGTGGCTAAAAACGTTATTACTTTTTGATGATATTAGATTTTTTTGAGCTATAGTTTTGCTTATGTTTTTGACAGTGTTTTTTATTTTATTATTTTCAGAATCTGTTAATGCTGGCCGTGTTGATGAAGAACTAATTGATTCTTTATCGTGTTATGATAGTGACTTTTCAGAAGTTGAATCTACTGATGTCGATGATTGTGATAATTCAGTGTCTGATAGTGATATAGTTTCTACAGTCATTGAAGGTATTAACGAAAAACGTAAGTTATTTTCATTACAATGAATTTGTTTGATAAGGTAGTCTTATATTAGTGATTAGTGGCGCTGTATTTATTACATTTTGTTATTCTCTTTTTTGCTTAGAACATCGAGAAGCTGATAATGTTGATACGCGTGTTGCTAAAAAGTTGAAGCAGGATGAAAATTTTGTTAGTTT
>NW_026267369.1:266919-276088 GCF_000697945.3 Frankliniella occidentalis | reverse complement strand
TAACTAGCTAGATGTACGCCAGACCACGTCTCGCGTAACAGGTTTCGCGATATCTCACGAAACACTGTTAAGCTGCGACGCACCTGGCGCACATATAGCTTGGCCTGCGGCGCTGACACCCGATACAGGCTAATAGCAGTGTTTATACAATTATTTGAAATAAAGTGTTTTTTTTATTACGATTTAATAGACCATTTGGTCATTTTCACCTTCTTTTCGTCAAGAAATGCCCCATAGCACCCGAACGGTACAAGATAGAGCTAAACGGACGGAATTTCCGCCCAAAGGGCTCTACTTCGACGAGTACCTCTTTGGAACTCATCAAACAATATCTGCAAAAAGTTCATTTTGAGACCTATGGTTTTTGATTCTTTTTAAAGTCAATTTTTGAGCTAGAATGCTTATCATCGAACTCGATCTGTCTTTTTCTGAAACAAAACGACCCTAAAAATCCCAGATCGCTATCTCAACCCATTCTCGAGTTATCGTGCGGACAGTCAAACAAACACACGCACAAACACACAAACAGAATGAACCTTTTTCGGTCAGTGGAGTAATGGGCTTCGCTAATCGCTCAGCCAATAAACTCATCACGGCCTATACGGACTCAATAAGACAATATGGGTCCCGCCAGTATTTCACTTTTCACCACGAGGATCTGTTTTCACCAGCGGCACACGATTTCGTTAGTAGATGTTCGTAGGAATTCATTGTTTGGACAATAAACTCATCACGGCCTGTACGGACTCAATAGGGTATTTCAATGGAGCGCTGCCCGGAACTATGAAGAACAAAACCGGATACAGAGAGCGGTGGTGGGGGCGGGCGTGCGGAGGAGCGGAGGGCGCGCGGGGAGGCTCCAACCCGCCGCTCTTCCGCGCGCCCGCCCCCACCACCGCTCTCTGTATCCGGTTTTGTTCTTCTTAGTTCCGGGCAGCACTCTATTGAAATACCCTATAAAAGAATGTGGGTCCCGCCAACATCGCACTTTTCACGAGGAGGATCTTTTTTCACTAGGGTCACGTGATTTGGGATTTACTTTACTTTGTTAGTAGATGTTAGTAGACTACATTGTTTGGATAATAAACTCATCACGACCCCCGGTATGAATCTCGAGTGGATAGTCCGCCGGATAGGTGGACGAAGCATACCAGTAGCCGTCGACACCCGTACACAGGTAGCCGGCAGCCGAACGGTGAAGGTGGCGGCTTTCTTATCTAATGGTTGGCAGTTCGATCCCAATCATGGGCAGTACGGAATCAACAGATTTGTCTTCACCTGCTGGGCTTAGTCTTCTACCCCAGCAACTATTCAGTCGCTGGATATGTGTTCGATTTTAACAGTTTCAAAACTATTTTCATACTGGCTGTCTGAAATTTTCAGAAAAAGTAGTATGGTAAGGCACTACTGAAATTTCAGACCCGGGTGCAGTCTGAACTTTCAGACTACTGGTCTATTAAAATAAACCTGCAGACTTAAAGTACTGAAAATTCAGTAAAACCTTTTTTTACAGTTTAGGAGTTTGTAAGAACAGAACCTATGCCCAACAGAAGACGCACACATAAATTGAGATGGATTCAGTTTTATGCATTAGTTCTTGTATCAGAATGTTATTTGTTTCTGCGTACCATCTAATTTTGGTAGCTATTTACAGCAGAAAAGTCCTTGGCTAGTGAAGCGCGCAGGCACTCTCGGGCCGTGAACACGTCAACTGGCATAACCTCCTGGCTGTCGAGGCATCCCACAATCTCGTCGGTCAGAGCCTCCTTCGCGAAGCCGTTGTACAGCTTGTCGCCGGCTTCTGTGCGACAGATGTCACCGGGGACGTTCCAGCAGTAGCGCTCCCCGCCGCTGCACGAGTGGAAGTTGCCTGGCACAACGTCGAGGCACTCGGCCAAGCGGACCTCCAGCTCATCGATTTGGTCGTCCGTGTATAATTTCTGCGAATACGAAACACCTCAGGTCATTCTCCAAATATATTATTGAATGAGGCAGTAGCTTTAAGATTTAGCAGCTGAACATCTAGTAATGCACTTTTAACAACACTCCAAGTGCAAAGAGTCCATTATGTCCCTAAAAGGAAACGTCTTTCGTGCCCATTCAAACTGGTTGCAATTTTGTTTCTAACGCACGACAAATTGAGTAAAGCTTGACAAAATTTGTCCAGATTTAGAAATAAAATCGCAATCGGTTAGGATGTGCACGAAATCGTTGCCTTTAAAGAAACAAAACTATACCTTTACACGTGTAATGCAGAAGCCAAACGATCGACTTGCACTATCTTCTTGTTGTTATTTACACACGTTTGCCAATTGCGACGCGCAAATGCGTGCAAACACGATTGTTTTCGAACAATTAGAAGTGTTGCGAATTCAACGTAACCAACTGAATGTTAAATAATTTTTTGAAAGAAATACGTTTTACCCAGGAAAATTGCAAACACGATAGGTGCGTTTCAATAGCCTCAATCGGCTGGGGATGCATAGGCGCAAAACTTTGATTTGAAGGCGAGCGGAGCGGAACTGGCGGTAGCGCTACGCCTCCCAACCAATTTCGCTCTCTATTCCATGGGCTGGCAAGAGCGGCCCCATTTCCAGCTGCATAGACCTGCTCTGGAGCTTTTTTACAGCATGACGAACCAACCGGCATGTACCTCTTCAACAAGCTCTTCGTCTAAGTCCTTGGACAGCGACCAGCCGAGGCATTGCTGAGCTGCCGATACGGCGTCAGGCGCTGTTCCTTGACCGCTGAGGCAGGCCACGACCATGTTGGCCAGGTCCCGCCTCTGCACGCCAGCCCGCAACTGTTCGAGGCCAAAGTAACGGCACGCAGTTCCAGGTGATGCCAAGTAGCCCGCCTTTGAGGTGTCGGTCACGGCGTCCAGGCACTTTACCATACGGACGTCTATAACTGCGATCTGGTAGTCCGAGTAGGGAAGCTATGGGCAATGAGCAGTTGGTTAATTTTAGTAACTAATACAGTGTCAAAATTGTAATAGGGTATTACACCCAGCTTAAATGCTTTCCTGCGTAACGAACAATTTTTATCCATGATATTGCAAAGAAATAGAGGAGTTGTCTGTGAGCAGGTGATTAGGGAAGAAGAAAAAGACGGGCAGGTGGTAGGGGCCAGGTGCGTCGCAGCGGAACACTGTTTCGTCATATATCGCGAAGCACGGCGAAGCCTATAACGCGAGACGTGGTCTGGCGTACATATGGCCGAGGAAGAGTGGAGCACATACTGTCAGGGGCACATACTGTCAACAGCCTCGCAATAGCAGCCCATCACCTTAACAGTCGGCTAAATTGTGAAATCGTAAACACTTAACGCCCTCATTTGGTTGAAAGATGTGGGTTGCGAAATTTTTAAACAAAATCACACCATGAAGCAATATTTTAAATTGTAAAAATTATCAAAATTGACCTTTTCCCCCTTTACTGGGAAAGCGAGCAAAATTGGTAATGTACTTTGACTTCCTCTGCAGTCCGAGATTTTGTGGCACAGCGGGAATGCTATTTTGTGAGTGCCAGCCAGCCTATGCAAGAAATGCAAAAACGGAGAACTATGCGAGATTGTGCGAGCTATAAATGAATTGTACTACGCACCCCCCATTTAGATTAATGAACATTTTTTCAGTTCATTAAAAAAGCATTAAAAATGCGCTTGCATGAAGTACACATCCATATCTTTTAGTTGACTATGAGAGTCATAACTTGAAGAAAGGCGCTCTTTTGATCGGCCACTATGGTCACTGAATGCAGATAATAAATTAGTACGATTGAATAGAGGAAATCACATTCCGACTGGCATCAGTGCCCGTCAATGCCTCCAAAAGTTCCTGTATTCGTTATATCGGCCATGTTTTCGTACCTTGTCCATCCCGAGGTCCTTGGCAAGTGATTCTCTGAGACAGTGCGTGGCTGCTGTCACCTTCTCTTCACTGACACCCTGGGTCCGAAGGCACTGTGCGATGAGGTCGGTCAAGTTTTCCTTGGGAACGCCTTGGTCTAGATTGTACTCGCCTGCCATGTAGCGGCAATCATTGCCAGCTGTAGTAAATGCGAATGTGACATCGTCTGCCTCCACCGAGTCAACACAAGCGGCCATACGATCGTTTAATTCTGCTATCTCATTAGGTGAGTAACGGTTCTGCGGGAAAAAGCGAAACAGAACAGATATCAAATGATAACAAGACAGAGGAACAGTTGCAAAGTGCACTGCTACCGAGTTGACCGATTGCAAGTATTTAACTTCCACAATCAGTTATATATAAGTGTAAACGGTTACTAGCAACTTTCCCCAGATAGGGGCGCTACATGTGCACATTCACACATGAGGCACATTTATTGCTACATAAATACAATATGAGAAACCTTATTCATTGTCAGTACCACTTGAATAACAATTTTGTGTAAAGTTGTCATCAAAGTAACTATTTAAAAATTAACGCAATTTTGCTCAGCCTTCTTATACGGTGAAAAATAGTCCGTTGCAATTCTAGAAAGTCAAGGACCTTTTTTTCGTGTGCTACTCTATAATAATAATGACATAAATGTCATTCCAGAGCAGTAATTTATCTGTTGCTGGTCAAGGACATTTAAAACATGACATTGAGAGAGCTGTTTGTACGGTGAATTGGAAGGTGCAATGTTGCGTTTAAGAACTTGGTTCACCAGTGCGCAGGTGCCCTGCCCTTACCTGGTCAATGGTATCTGTAGGAAGGTCAATGGCGAGGGACTTCTCGAGGCATTGTCTAGCTGTATCCATACTGTCGGCATCAACCTCTCTCTCCGCGAGGCATTCGATGATTAGGTTTGTGAGGGCCTCCTTCTCTACGCCTTCGTTAACCTTGTACAGGCCCGCACTGTACCTGCAGTCTGTGCCTGGGGCATTCAAGACCCCCGAATTGTACGTCTCGGGTACGTTTTTCAGGCAGTCAGTCAGGCGATTATCGATCTCTCGGTACTGTCCATCGGTGTAATCGAAGCCTCTCTGAAAATTAAATATATAAGTATGGCTGGAAGATATGTGAGAGACTTTGTGGTATTTCTCAGAAAACTGTTCCATATGGGTTTTAACATGAGAAACTGGAAAACCTGACGATCTGGCTCCCAAAGCGAGAAAAATGATGGTGGTTAAGCCTCTTACACGTTTTCGCAGTTGAGGGTGTTCATATATTGACTCGGTAGCGTTTGACTAGCAAGTAAGGGAATGGTGGTTTTTGAGCAGCACGTAACGACACACTGTGAGAAAAACCTACGGTCTAACAACGGTCTTGGACCGTCAATTATTAACCAATTGCAAACCGTTCTTGGACCGTACCAGGTACGGTGTGATCACAGCGCCTCACTCTGGAAACCCAAGTGTGTGCTTAAACGCAGAAAATACTGCGTACTTGTTGGTATTCAGTATTTCCTGCGTACTTGGCCATGTATTCAGTATTTCCTGCGCACTTGGCCACGCATTCAGTATTTAGTGCGTACTTGGTTAAGTACGCAGGAAATACTGAATACATGATACCTGGGTCGACACCACAGTATTGTTGCGGTAAGTAATAAATTTCATTACTAACAACCAATCATATTTGTTAAGAAAGTGTGGTTTTGCTATCCCTTATCATCCAAAGAAATGGTGCCTTTCAGTCAACACAACCCAGAACATCTGTCTACAACAGCATGGTTTAACTTTGGTGCATAAATCAAGACTGCAGGTGGCCCTTGCAATGGGTAGGTTGGGGCGATATGGTGAGTTGATTGAGTTGCAAAATGGACAAAACAGGAGAAATTAATAAAAACAGTTAGAGAGAGGACGCATTTTCTTTCATACAAATTTAATAAAGATGCTATTCTCTTGATTTGCTGAACTGTTCGGCCTCCAGCCGCAACTTATTGAGAGACATAATAATAAATAAGTTGAAAGCAGGAATCAGAAGCTGTTAGAAACTGCAACAAGAGAATCTATGCCATATTACTATAAACTTGTATAGGTTTCTATTACAATTATTTTACTTTGAATCGTGTTTAGTATTACCATCAACATTTCATAAAAATTTATTACTTCCCGCACCAATACTGTGGTGTCGACCCAGGTATCCCTTGTGATCTGTGTATCTACTCATGTATTCAGTATTTCCCGCGTACTTAACCAAGTACGCACTAAGTACTGAATACATGGCCAAGTACGCAGGAAATACTGAATACATGGCCAAGTACGCAGGAAATACTAAATACCAACAAGTACGCAGTATTTCCTGCGTTCAAGTACACACTCGGGTTTCCAGAGCACCGTAATTTCAACCGTAGTATTATTATAACTGAAATCACATTCTACGGTTTAAAATAACGGTGAGGCGCTGTGATCATACCGTACCGTACCATGCTGTAAAATCCAAGCTGTTATATCACCGTAGGTAGACCGTTATTTTTTACAGTGCATTGAGTGCAGAATCGAGCACTTAAACTTAAGTATCTTAGTAAGAGAGAACCTGATTGCGTGTATCGCGCCCGACCACTCGTTATTAAATTGACGTAATAACAATAAAAGGTGGAAACAGTTTTGATCGTCATTTTCACTTATTTATTGCAACTTTGACAGTATCATCTGCTTCCGCGTTAGCGTTGACGTTCTTTTTTCAAGTAGTAATTTCGAATATTGCAAATAGCAAGGGAAACAAAGAATTAGTTAAACGAGTTAAGGGGGCAGACCTGTGAAATGTAAGGGTTTGCAAGAATCGTCACTACATAAAAACCACACGCCGCATCGATTTAGGATTAAAGATGTATTAAGAGCATAGATGGACTCTAATTTTGCCTTTGGCAACAGTACGCACACTCTCCAGGATCATGCCGATCTTCGCCTTGAACTGCAACGATGCGGTCCTTCTCGGTGTGCACGATATCAGCGCAACGGATGGATCTGCGACGGTCAACAAAATTGCTAGTTACTCTGTAAAGATGCCCCTAGTGGTTGACCTGGGGGTTTTGTGAATTTCGAAATGGAAGTACTCAAACAAAATCACAGTGGACATTTTTTTTTTAATTTTTCGTATTTTAGCTATATGATTTTTTTTGAGTACTGCTATCTCAAAATTTGCAAAAACCCCAGGTCAACAACTAGCGGCATCTTTTTAGAGTGAGTAGCAATTTTGTTGACAGTCGCAGACCAACCCGTTCCAGCACAATCGTGCACACAAAACAGACTGCATTGTAGAGTTGGAGGTGAAGATAAGTATGTTCCTGGAGAGTGCGCGCACCAGTAAAATTAGCATCCATGCTCTTAGTACACAGTTAATCCTTATCCTTAATTGATGTCGCGGGTAGTTTTTATGTAGTGACTATTTCCCCAAACCCTTCAATTCACAGGTCTGCCATTCGCTACTATGGCCTTTGATCAGAATTAAAGCTGGGCTATCTTCTTTTTAGCTGAGAGGGGTAAGATATTAGCCATAACAGGTGTCTAGATAAAACAGGAACTAAAGCTGTAAAGCTAATATGTTAGCCATCTTAGCTAAGAATTAAATAAGCAAGCTAATATTGTGATCTAAGGCCATATTAACGAATGCATTAACTAATTTAGGTAATTCTTTTCTTTTATTCGTGTGAAGCTATTTTCCTGAGGAGCAAAGCAATGGCCAGTTGGATGATCTTGATGTTTTTCCGCCCCAAAAAGTCACTCACCGCAGCAGCGCAAAGCGAGAGAACAAGAAATATGTAAGTCTGAAACATGGTCAGGCGTGTACAAACTGCACAGTAAGAGTGAAGTCAAAAAGGCTGTTTATGTAGACTCGGCCTCACCATTAAATGCTATTCAACTTTGAGTAGTCAGATAAGATTGTCGTCGCCACTTTAAAGTATAAATTTTATCTTTCATACTTAGAAAAGTAAACTGAACGCTTACTGGACATATCGAAATTAACTCGCATACGGGACGGTTGTGAAAAATCTACAATTATTTGTAGGGCTTGCAATGCAAGCTAAAAGTGTTTTGGGATTATTGGCGTACCTATCTCTTGTACGATTAGAGTTATAAAAAAACATGAGCAGGATTGCTGAAGTTTGCATTTAATTTATCCTATTTGGTCATTTGAACTCCAGCCTTTTCAGAGATATATCAACCACAAAAACGAAATATAGTTGACATGCCGTGCGGCTACTACTGCTATAATACGGTTTAAACTATATATATCATATGAGAAAGGATCGCTTTCGACGTTGCATAAGTATCCAATTGTATCGCCATTGCCGGTTGGTTTTCGAGGTTTGTAAAGCGCACTGTCATTCTTTGTTAGTTCTCAAGTTTCAGAGAGCTGACTGTAATTCTGATAAGAGGACACCGACGTATGCCTGCATAAGTGGCGTAGCTGTGAAGAGGCGCAGAACTTTGGCGGTTATGCGCTGGCCCGGCCAACATTGGCGGATCTGAGAAGAGACGGTCATCACAGGCGGATCTGCTTTTCGGCTCATCTGCACATTCAACTTTGGAGGCCTACATCTCAACTTAGGCATGCCGTACAGTATTGACTGATACTTTATTGCAATGTTTATATTCTCGTAATTGAATTTTGACATCACTCATTACTATAGGACATACCCATGATGAGCAATAGGCCTCCAAAATGACAGTGCAAATAAGCCGTCCCTGCTCAGATCGGCCAGTGTTGGTCGGGCCGGTGCAGAACCACCAGTATTCCCGGCCTCCTCTTAGGTACGCCACTTCTGCGATAAGGCGTCCACACTTGAAATCACACAAACGCCACTCTATATTATAAGGGTCGTGTTTACAATTTCAGGTAATAGTATAGAACAGTGACTCAGAGCCGATGAGTCACTCTTCTATACCATTGGAAAGGGCCTTTTGAGTATAATCCGGAACACTTTCAATTTATTGGCGCTCGAGTCTGGTTTTCCGACGGACGTGGCAACCCCGCACCAGGGCGTGTCAGCGATGATGCGGCATACCTTGGAGGCCGGGTATCGCGGCGGTACGGGTACGTGAAAGAGGGAGGAAAGAATTCTCTCTAAGACGCGTGCGGCTCCGGCGCGGACCTTGCCGAGGATGTATGGCGGCTTTGCGCCTGCGTTGGCTGCGTTCTAGATGCAGGGGTGGAGTAGGCCAGCCTGGCGCGCAGCCCTCCCGTGCGGGACGGCCTACATGTCAGGCGCTCAACCCC
>NW_026267369.1:262276-264834 GCF_000697945.3 Frankliniella occidentalis | reverse complement strand
CTTTGACAAACAATATACAATCTAAAAACTGCGCGGGTTAATTTTTTTAAAATTTTTAAGCAAAGCAGAAGGGTGGGGTGTAGTCACGGTGTTGCCCCGTTACAGTCTTTTGTCATTTCCAAGGAGCAAATCTCTAGGGCCGCAGGCCCACAGTGAGCTGAGAACGGGAAAAAACGATCAAAACTCTAATTTTTAGAAGTGAAATATGTCTGGATTTTACGTGCGGGATTCATTTATGGATGTCTACTGTACATAAAACAACTCAGGGGACACCCCGATCTAGCTGCCTTCTGGGTGATTTTCTTGTTCAAAAAGTGTCATTTTTGTTCAAGATCCGGTGTGATTTCGCACTGCTTTTGTTTTCGGCATTTTCCGTCCGTTTCTTGAGCTTGACCTACGTGTTCCGGGTATCAATGGAAAGGGCAGAACCCAGGGAACACGCCGCTGCGGTGGTTACGTTGCTGCGAGGACATACGCGAGTCCTGCAGGACACCAAAGGACTTGCGGAAATCGTGTTTTCTAACAATTTTGAAGGGCTGTATCTTTTTTTGGCCACGTTTGGCCACGGTGGTTGCTGCGCCATCTTACAGGCCAAGGGTCCCTGTTTACGGGACAACTTGCCGTTCGTGCTCGTACGTGCTCGTTTTCTCGTAAAGTCGACTTGATTTTGCCTCATTTTGAGAGATTTTGGTATTACTATTACCGATGTGGCAGTTGCACGTGAAGTAGGCAAAAGGATTTGCATCCGAATCATCCATAGGGGGTTTTCAAGCATGCTGAATCCATTTCTGCACTCGAAATTTTTGTCACAGGGGCGGAACCAGGTCAAAAAAGGGGGGTAAATCCCATTTTTTGGCTGATATGATTCAAATTCGGTGTACGGAGGTTTTGAGGCATGCTGAATCCAATTCTGAACTCGAAATTTTTGTCACAGGGGCGGAACCAGGTCAAAAAAGGGGGGTAAATCCCAGTTTTTGGCCAATGTGATTCAAATTCGGTGTACGGAGGTTTTAGAGCATGCTGAATCCAATTCTGAACTCGCCTTTTTTGTCACAGGGGCGGAACCAGGTCAAAAAAGGGGGGTAAATCCCATTTTTTGGCCAATGTGATTCTAATTCGGTGTACAGAGGTTTTGAGGCATGCTGATTTTAATTCTGAACTCGAAATGTTTGTCATAGGGGCGGAACCAGGCCAAAAAGGGGGGTAAATCCCATTTTTTGGGCCGATGTGTTTCAAATTTGGTATACGGGGGTTTTGAGGCATGCTGATTCCATTTCTGGACTCGTAATTTTTGTCACAAGGTCGCAGGTCAGAAGGGGGCTTGATCGCTTTTTTGACCGGTGCGCTTGAAATTCTGAGTGCGAGCGCGCTCTCGGGAGCGCTCTTCGCATGACAGTGGCTAACACGCTGGGCGGGCGCGGTCAGTGCAGTATCGTCTGAGCAAGGCACCGACTGACAGCGACTCGTCCGTGCTCCCCTGTGTTTCGCCACTGCTTTGTCTCAGTTTGCGTTTTGATGAAGTGCTGACCAGACGTAGGCTAGAGGTAAGATAACTTGTGCTGTTCGAACTCTATTGACCTAAGAACAATGTAGATGTACGGCAGACTACGTCTCGCGTAATAGGCTTCGCGATCTCTCCCGAGTCCCTAACTCTACGACGCGCCTGATTTAGGACGTTGCGTGTAACATGTCATGCCCACGTACAATACAGATGTGCGCCAGACCATGTCTCGCGTAACAGGCTTCGCAAAATCAGTGGCTTGAGAAAATGTGCATGCGTGCCAGGTTTTTAGCAGATGATACCTTACAAATCCCTAACTTTAAGGTGTCAGCTTGCTTTTACTCTCGTTTTGGCCTTTCTGACAGTTTTCGGTCCAGATGTCGTTCCCGCTTTCAATTGCACTGCACTAAGCTAACACTTGGCCAACACCCCCCTCCTATTCATATGGATTTCTCGTGTCCTTCTTTCTCTTCTTTCTCTCCCTTTCTTTTCGGGTTCGTTTTGGTTTGTGTGATGTATTACCTTGACTTTTCGCCTTTCGCTTTTCTGCATGATTGCTTTCTGCTCACTTACTTCGTTTTCCCTTTTCCTCTCTTTACCAGATGCTTCAAAATGCTTTCCATGACAAGAAAAAATTTGTTTGACCTTTATAAAGAGAAGGAGAGTTTAGCACATAAGCAGAAAATAGACCACGTAATTAGCACAGTTGCAGCACAGTTAAAGGGGATTGATGATAAGGGAAAAGAAGCTATTCGGCTTGCATGCAAAGCTTTTAGGGATAGACTTAATCAACCTGCATGCTGCAGGTCTACTGAAAAATTCCAGTGAGTTCATGCAAAGTGGTCGGAAGTAAAGTTACATTTTAAACCGACTGCTTCTACTGCACCCACAACCTCTTCTTCTTTAAAGAAGAAAGTTGGCCGCCCCAAAAAGAACTACGCAGAGTCATCCAAATGCACTCAAAGAAGAATAGATAGTGATACTGTAAAATCAAGTACTTCCGACAGGCATTAGGTATCGCATGTGCTAAAAAACTAAAACAAGAAGGTAAGAAAGA
>NW_026267369.1:261011-262226 GCF_000697945.3 Frankliniella occidentalis | reverse complement strand
ATTAGTACATTTAAAAGTTGGTTGACGCTATATTTGAGGTGGAAAGCACTATGAGAAGTGATGTCAGGTGCTGTCATTCAAAGATAAACTATTATGAATATTCTGATGTTAGTGAACGCAGCTTCATGAAGACATTCTGCTGAAGCCTTAATACTAAAATTTTCATTCATCAATTAGATAGTATAGGTTAGTGGGTTAGTCGTTCGGAAGTTCAGAGATGCTTTCACAAGAAAATGCAATTCGTAAGTACGAAAATGCCCCCTTTTATCCGTTTTGTATATATTAATCATTGACTTATCTTCACAGTGTCGCAACTAGTTCGGACCAACTGAAAAAACTTCTCGTGACATCAGACCCTGTCATCAGCTCTTTCAGAGTACCCCGGACAAAACATGATGTAATCAGTGAGGAAATGAAGTCTTTGCTAGTCGACCAAGAAGTAAATGATGAAGATGATGATTAAGATAATGATGAAGACGACTGACAACGTTTTTTGTTAAGTTACATTTTAAACCGACTGCTTCCACTGCACCCACAACCTCTTCTTCTTTAAAGAAGAAAGTTGGCCGCCCCAAAAAGACCTACGCAGAGTCATCCAAATGCACTCAAAGAAGAATAGTGAGTGATACTGTAAAATCAAGTACTTCTGGACAGGCATTAGGTATCGCATGTGCTAAAAAACTAAAACAAGAAGGTAAGAAAGACGCTGCACAACTTGTTTTAGGAGCCTGCAAAAATGCCAAAGACATGCAAGAAAAACTAGACCGTGGGAACAAGTTTAAAGATGTTCAAAATTACTCGCCCGATGAAGCTTTGTCTTTAAAAATAAGTCTCGGTCTTAGTCAAGAAAAGTACAGGTCTATGCGCATGGGAATGGTGTCTAAAGGCCTACCGGACATGTACCCTACCCGAGCTAAAATTGATGAAGCAGAGGCGAGGTGTTTGCCACACCCATCAGCTCTGAGTGTCTCTGAATCTTGTGCCGAAGTTACTCTGCAAGGGTTGCTAGACCACACGGCTGCACGTTTAGTGAACATGCTTGAGGGTGAAGCAGAGTCACACAGGTATCCAGCTTACAACTTGAGTGTTTTGTGACATAGTTATGCAGGCTAATGCAAATGACACAAACGGTGCTTTGGTAATTTTTACTTTTTTTCAATAGGGTAGGGGAAGAGCCGATAAGGCTAAAACTAACTTCAAAATGGGGTTTTGATG
>NW_026267369.1:252516-256796 GCF_000697945.3 Frankliniella occidentalis | reverse complement strand
AAATCAAGTACTTCCGACAGGCATTAGGTATCGCATGTGCTAAAAAACTAAAACAAGAAGGTAAGAAAGAAGCTGCACAACTTGTTTTAGGAGCCCGCAAAAATGCCAAAGACGTGCAAGAGAAACTAGACCGTGGGAACAAATTTAAAGACGTTCAAAATTACTCGCCCGATAAAGCTTTGACTTTAAAAATAAGTCGATACCTACAACGCAAAGACACGTACTTCTACGACCCGAGAGAAGACTGACGTAGTTCCGAACACCGATTGCAAACACTCGTAGTTCTAAGGCCTTCAGCAAGACTCACGTACTTCTTGGTTAAAGAGATAGGAACTACGTGAGTCTTGCCGAAGGCCTCAGAACTATGTGTTTCAAATCGGTGCTTGGAACTACGTCAGTCTTTCCTCGGGTCGTAGTAGTACGTGTCTTTGTGTTGTAGGTATCGAAGTCTCGGTCTTAGTCAAGAAAAGTACACGTCTATGCGCATGGGAATGGTATCTAAAGGCCTGCCTGACATGTACCCTACCCGAGCTAAAATTGATGAAGCAGAGGCGAGGTGTTTGTCACACCCATCAGTTCTGAGTGTCTCTGAATCTTGTGCCGAAGTTACTCTGCAAGGATTGCTAGACCACACGGCTGCACGTTTAGTGTACATGCTTGAGGATGAAGCAGGGTCACACAGGAATCCAGCTTACAACTTGAGTGTTTTGTGACATAGATATGCATGCTAATGCAAATGACACACACAGTGCTTTGGTAATTTTTACTTTTTTTCAATTGGGTAGGGGAAGAGCCGATAAGGCTAAAACTAACTTCAAAATGGGGTTTTGATGCGAGCAGCAGGCATGTTACATTTAAACAAAAGTCAACAGAGAGGACATCCGAAGGCAGTGTTGTTTTAACGAGCTTTGTTCCTCTAGAGTTATCATTGGTACGTGTAAAATTAGCATTACTATTCTAAAGGAAAAAATTCTGCCTTTTTCTGGTTGTGATTTACAGACACAGGTCGAGAAGACACAGATCTTATGGATGAATATTGCACCCTCCTCAACTAGGTTTTGCCGACCAATTAGTTTTCATTTCCAAAAGGAAACCGATGATTTTATTGCTGAAAACTATGAGAAGATAGAAGCTGCAATTCAGGCGTTGAAGGACACAAAAGTGGGAGACTATATTTTCATTTCCCATCAGCTAGTTCCATCCATGTTCGACGGTAAAATTTGCCCCGTATTAACAGGTACGACGTTACTCAATAAATGACAATGGTTTAACCTCTCTAGTACACAGCAAAGTTAAAACATGTCTTAGTTGAAATAAGCGTTTAACCCGTGTATTTCTGTACTTTAACTTGTTTACTTCTGCTGTATATTTTTGCAGGAACCACTGCAAGTTCTAGATGCGAGGTTTGTAATGCAGTCCCTTGTCAGATGAATGATTTAAAAGTTCTAAAAAAGTTGAAAATTAATGTTGAAACCTATAGGTTTGGCCTGTCACCCCTGCACGCTCGCATTCGGTAATCTTTCAGTTTTTCCAGACAAAAGTAATATTATATGGCTGTCTTTATACTCTGGTGTACGCTTATCTTTAAGGTGCTTGGAGTTTATCCTCAACCTAGCCTACAGGCTTGACATTCAAACATGGCGGGCATGTTCGACTGAGCATAAACAGAGCGTGGCAGAGCGAAAGAAGATGATTCAGGAAACCTATAGACAAGAAAATCGACTGCTTTTGGACTGTGTGCAGCAAGGCTTTGGCACCACTAACGATGGGAATACCTCCAGACGTTTTTTCGAGGAGGTCCAAATGGCAGCAAGGGTGACAGGAGTATGCGAAAAGTTGATAGAGCGTTCATCGCGTATATTGAAAGTTTTATCCTGTGGGCGTATCATCAGTGTCACAGCTTTTAGAAAGTACTCTTTGGATACTTAAACATACTACATAAAGAAGTATCCTTGGTTTTACATGCCTCAGGCAGTTCACAAGATCCTGTTTCATGGGGCGGACATTATCGCAGCTTCAGCACTGGCTCCAGGAAAGCTGTCAGATGAGGCACAGGAAAGTCGAAATGAAGATGTTCGGAAGTTCAGAGATGCTTTCACAAGAAAATGCAATTCGTAAGTACGAAAATGCCCCCTTTTAACCGTTTTGTATATATTAATCTTTGACTTATCTTCACAGTGTCGCAACTAATTCGGACCTACTGAAAAAACTTCTCGTGACATCAGACCATGTCATCAGCTCTTTCAGCGTACCCCGGACAAAACGTTTGTCATTAGTGAGAAAATGAAGTCTTTGTTAGTCGACCAAGAAGATAATGATGAAGATGATGATTGAGATAATAATGAAGACGACTGACAACGTTTTTTGTTATCATTTTTAAGTTTTTTTTATTTCTGTTTATGGGGCAGTTACTGTGCATATTTTATTTAAATTGAAGTTGTTCCATGAATTTGTATTTATTTTTATAGCAACAATTCAAGTATATTTTGATGAATTTATTTTATGTTAATTGATTCGTTTGTTCTAAACAAGGTATTTAATGGGAATCTACTATCTTTATATCAGGATATATGTTCCTTCGTTTTGAAGATGTAGTTCTATACGAATACACTTTACTTACGAGGCTTCTCAGTATTATTTCTCAAAACGCACTACCACCCCTCGCCTTTTCAAAAGCACTTAGTTCCGATACAACCGCATAATTTTCGCACGCTGCGTACACCAAATTTGAACCAATTGGCTTCATGTCACAGAATAGACCATTCCGGTAAACCGAAAAGAAAGGAGAAGAGTCGAAAGAAGCAAAGAGTTCTATGAGAAATGTACGGTGCGACTTGGGAACGCTTGAACGTAATCCATCGTAAACTAGATATTCTGCGTCGCCTGAGAGTGGGAACTATTGTCATTAAGTCTTAGACGAATTTAGACATCAGACAAGTCACGTTTCACCGTTTGATACGACCGTGCAACCGACGCACCACTGTATATTTTTCATGCTCGCCTTTGCTTCTTTCGTCTGTTCTTCTTTATTTTGCTTTACCGGAATGGTCTATTGCAGGGGTCGCAAACTCGAGCTATCCGCCGAGCCTCGCCTGCATAGGCCACACACATTGCGAGCTCTTCGGCAAAAAGAGTGAGAGAGATAGATGTAGTGGTGCCTCAGCGACTGACCCGTGCCCGGCCACACTGCTGTCACCGCCGGCTAGCTTCGCTGTGCGCTCGGTTGTCGGCCAGTGTGTCTGTCTTTGTCACTCCCAATGGCATCTCAATGAGTGCGACAAAGACAGACACACACACACTGGGCCAGCGAGCGAGCGGCGTGTGTCCAGCGACAGACGACGACGGCTCAGCTCCGAGCCACCCGAGCGCGGCTCTCGGCGACCTCGGGTCCACCCGAACGCAAGAGGTGCGCGGCTCTCGGCGAGCCGCGCTTGGCTCGGGAGCCGCGAGTTTGCGACCCCTGGTCTATTGGAAAGGGCATTATACCGAAGCCACACATAACGGGTCGAACCACACCCTCTTTAGGGTCCCTAGATTTTCTACAATCACTAAAACGCTGATTTTTACATATCAATCTGGCAAAATTCGAACCATTTATGAAAACCGATATCAAAGAACAGAAGATTCATGTCCCTTATTTTAGAGTTTAAAAAGATCCCGACAAATGGTTTCAGTATGTCAAATTTTGAGCCCGGAAGGCCCTGGTCCCCTGGTATATATACCCACTCCTTAACTCGTCTCGGGTGTCAGCGGCGCAGGCCTAGCTATATGTGCGCCAGGTGCGTCGCAGCGTAACAGTGATTCGTATCGCGAAGCCTATTACGCGAGACGCGGTCTGGCGTACATCTACGTAAAAACGACGTTTTAGCGATACTAGATAATCTAGGGACCCTTGAGCCTAAAGGTGAGTGTGGAACGATGTCAACTGTGTGATTTTAGTATTACTTCCTGCACAATGTTTCAATATAAGGCCTTTTTAACGACTTAATAGACCATTTAGTCGTTTTCACCTTAGTTTTGCCGAGAAATGCCTCCTAGCACCCAAACGGTACGAGATAGAGCAAAACGGGCGAAATTTTCGGCCAAAGGCGTTTACTGTTACTAGTTACCCCTTAGGAATTCATACAAATATATTCGGTAAAAAATACATTTTGCGACCTGTGGGTTTTAGATTTTATTAAACGTCAATAGACCATTCCACCCGATCGGGAAGAAGAACACAAAGACTCCCCAGACCGGAACCAGTAGTGCGCGCTCTAGCGGCCGTTGCCGTAACTCGG
>NW_026267369.1:246968-248051 GCF_000697945.3 Frankliniella occidentalis | reverse complement strand
ACTTTACTAACGAGGCTTCTCAGTATTATTTCTCAAAACGCACTACCACCCCTCGCCTTTTCAAAAGCACTTAGTTCCGATACTACCGCATAATTCTATTGTTCTAAACATGTGATTCATAGGAATCTACTTTCCTTATATCAGGATATATGTTCCTTCGTTTTGAAGATGTAGTTCTATACGAATACACTTTACTAATGAGGCTTCTCAGTATTATTTCTCAAAACGCACTACCACCCTCGCCTTTTCAAAGCACTTCCGCAGTTCCGATACTACCGCATAATTTTCGCTCGCCGCGTACACCAAATTTGAACCACATCGGTCACGAAATGGGATTCACCCCCTCTTTTAAGCTGATTCCGCCTCTGCGAAATGCATTTTGGGTTCGGAAATGAAATCAGCATGTCTCAAAACCTCCGCACACCGAATTTGAACCAAATCGGCCTAAAAATGCGATTTACCCCCTTTTTCTGACCTGGTTCCGCCTCTGTGACAAACATTTCGAGTTCAGAAATGGAATCAGCATGCCTTAAAACCCCTGTACACCGATTTTGAACCAAATCAGCAAAAATATGGGACTTACACCCCTTTTTTGACCTGGTTCCGCACCTGTGACAAAAATTCTGAGTTTAGAAATGAAATCAGCATGCTTTAAAACCTCCGTACACCGAATTTGAACTACATCGGCCAAAAATTGGGATTTACCCCCTTCTTTGACCTGGTTCCGCCCCTGCGACAAATATTTCGAGTTCAGAAATGGAATCAGCATGCCTTAAAACCTCCGCACACCGATTTTGAGCCAAATCGGCCAAAAAATGGGATTTACCCCCCTTTTTTGACCTGGTTCCGCCCCTGTGACAAAAATTTTGAGTTCAGAAATGGAATCAGCATACCTCAAAACCCCTCAGTTCTAAATAAGAGGCCGATCTTCTGACTACTTTCGTTAGAATTGAATTTTGATCGTTTTTTCCCGTTCTCAGCTCACTGTGAGGCCCCTAGCCGAACGCTTTAGTTTACTCAAATATGCAAAGTAATTTACCGGTCACATTATTTATTTGATTATGCACTTCAGTAAATCGCGAG
>NW_026267369.1:243702-246918 GCF_000697945.3 Frankliniella occidentalis | reverse complement strand
ACGCACTGGCTTGATACATGTATGCCGATCAGACACACTCACTAAAATGCATAGTTGTATGGCAATATGAGTATTTATGAGTATAAAGAATGAAATTAAAACCAGGAGTTTTACAGCAGTATTCATTGAGTGTTTAAATGGATGAGATCGGTTTTTCCACAATCATAAACAAATGACATCATACCAGATCGCCACACGCAAAGCTGTGACCTCTCCACATTCTTTGTCTGCTACAAAGAATACAAGATCATACAAAATACATACATCCTATAACAAAATACGTACATCCTATAACTCTGTATGACACTGCACTGCAATACAAAGAAGCAAAGCAAAGTGCAGCACCAGACATGGCACACGGGTCAGGGTGGTCACGTTGCCATCAATATTGATGGTAGGTAATCAGCTGATTTCCAAGAAAAACTAAAGTAATGAGCATTGGCTCAGCCGCGCTGTGTTAACATCGAGCTCGCTGGCGAAGTTAGAGCCATCTTACGGCGAGGAGGGTCCCGGCAGGGCCCCTGCGGCCATGGCAGGTAGGCAGCACAGCACATCGGCTGCGCCGAGTGGTGGCCTAGTAAGCGGGCGGCTGCGACGACTGCAATCGCCAGCCGCTGCCGCTTCGGGAAGACCGTGCTGGGTACAGGCCCGTACGTCACGACATACGATTGCACGAAGATACAAACTGGACTAGCTGGAACTAGGACCTGTAGCGAGGACCCGCACGTCGCACGTCCCAGCCCCAGCATGGTTCGAGCTGCAGAGCAGTACTAATGGAGAGGGTTATGTGCCGCCCGGGAACCCTGCCCCGGCGCATTGTCCATGGCCGTGTGGCGGGCCTATGGGCGCGATCGCTTCAAAGGCGGCGTGCACAAATTACGTAATGCGTTTAGCGGGGGGAGGGGGTTGGCCAAAAAGTTACGGTCGATGACAGGGGGGGAGGGGGAGTCTCAGGCTGAATGACGTATTTTTTTTAGTACACCACAATTGTAATTTTATATGAATTTACGGCTATAAAAAGGTGCAACTTTAAAGAACTATTTCTACATTGATTATTTTTGGGGTTAATATGAATAAGAAGATGCATAATTAACACAGATTGAACGTTTGGGTGGTCCAATCTTCAACTCAAAACCTGATTGAGCTATTCTGAACTTTCATTGGAAAAACTACGTCATCAGGGGGGAAGGGGACAGAGTAGAGAGTGACACATGATGACAGGGGGGGGGGGTTCCTCCCAAAAAACGATTACGTAATTTGTGCACGCCGCCAAATTTGGTGCTGACGGACTCGGCAAGGTGCAGGCTAACTGACTCTCTTGTTCAAACTGAACACAACTCACTGGGGGGCCGTTAGTGGCGTCGGCGCGGGCCCGCTACCGTCAAAGTGTCTAATTCCGGACCAGCAGGGTAAATCCGGACAAAGCGACACACCTCCAGTGTTCGGGCTCTGGATGGCAAACTATGCATCTGAGGTTCAAAATCGAAACTGATTTGTGACCGGGGAGCTTCAGAGATACGGTGGCATGTAGATTTTGGGGAGTTTCGATAAAAACCGAGCTCTACGGGTCACTTTATTACATATTTTAAGCAGACTGTTTTTGCGTGAAATTTCGGTCAGCGTAAAACCTGGTGTTACATGAGCGAAACGACGCTAGCTATATCAAAACGCGTTTAGGACATGAAGGGTCAATCATTTATGAGTAGATTTATGACGGGAAAATCAAAAACAAATGAAAAATATAGACGCAGTGAGCGATCTAGTAACCACGTGCAAATCCGGACACCAATTAGGTCAGGCGTTCCCTCCAGCCGTAACGCATCGGAGCGGCGATAGCGCCACCTATTGAGACTCCGTGCGAACTCTGCGTCACCAGCGCTTCCGTGACAAGAGATGGAACCGCCGGAGGGGTCAACAGGTAAACAAGGCAGGTCAGTGTGTCAACATTAGTGCGGCCGGCTGGACCATGGCGCCCAAGCGGAAGAGGTCTGGTCGTGCAAAGTCAGTGGAGACCACGACGACAGTGAGTGTAGCGACCCGAACTCGATCAAGTGCTCGCATCAGGACAACCACGCGCACCTCGGCGCAGCCGGCAGCGCGGCGAGTACCCGGGAGGCCGAAGAGGAACAGCGGCCACGAGCATGGCGCGGAGTACAACGAGCGGCTGAGTCGCGCTGTCCAGGCCGTCACTACCGGGGCGTCGATCAGGTCTGCGGCGCTCCAGTTCAAGGTGAAGAGGTCCACGTTGGCGGACCGCATGCACCGCGGGGATGTGAATCCTGTAGGGCGGCCTACGGTTCTCACTAGCGAAGAAGAGCGTGCCATCGCGAATCACCTGATCGTCGCGGGGACTTGGGGCTTCCCTCTCACTCGCGTCGAGGTCGAACTGTTTGTCAAAAAGTACTTGGACGATGCAGGGCGGCACGAGGCTCGTTTCAAGAACAACAGGCCTGGAGTCGATTGGATGAAGTCATTTCTATCTAGGCATGAAGATCTGCAGCCTCGTGTTGCCAAAAATATTAGTTGCTCTAGAGCCAAAGTGAGTCCCGAGACAGTGCGAAAATATTTTTCTAACTTAGAAGAGACACTCAAAGACGTCCCCCCCGCCAACATACTTAACTATGATGAGTCTAATCTGTCAGACAACCCAGGCTGTGAACAGGCAATATTCAGGAGAGGGACAAAATATCCCGAACGCGTGCGTGGTCAATCCAAAACGGCCATTTCTATTATGTGCGCTGGATCTGCCGATGGTGAAATATTGCCGATATATACTGTCTACAAAGCAGAGAATCTGTACGACACTTGGACACGGGGAGGCCCTCCAGGTTCCAGGTACAACAGATCGTTGTCCGGCTGGTTTGACATCGTCACATTTACTGACTGGTTTAAATCTCTCCTGATGCCGTGGGCCCCTATGCGTGACGGAACCAAAGTAGTGATAGGAGACAATGTTTCTTCTCACTTCAGTACAGAAGTCTTCGAACTGTGTAGGCAACATGATATAAGGTAGGAAACTATTCTTATCTCAGTGGATAGGCAACCGGCATAGCGGGGAATTTCCTCGGAATTTGAATAATGTCCCGTTTCGGTAATAAATACGTTTCTGTATTTTTTTTTAAGGTTTGTGTGCTTACCGCCTAATTCCACTCACCTACTGCAACCGCTAGACGTAGCCTTCTTTGCTCCATTGAAGCGGATTTGGCGAAAGGTCCT
>NW_026267369.1:240332-243652 GCF_000697945.3 Frankliniella occidentalis | reverse complement strand
ATTATCTTCACTGATGTCCTCATCACGGTCAAACATCCATTGAACTTTTGCAGGAGTTATCTCTCCTTCTTCAAGAAGGAAACTTTCCTCACTGATGTTGTCCTCATTAACATTTTCATTTACGTCAAATGGGATGTAGAGAGGGAATAAATTTCTTGGGGTCCTCATTAGGAAGTACTCTGGTAGCATTACGTTGTGATGGAAGTCTAGAAGTCTGCTGACATTATCGGTCCAATACTGTTGGTTGCATTTTACAGGGATAACTTCCATATCTGTAATAGTGTAGATAACTAAGTCAGCACTCATCAGTCCAAGAAGGTTTAAGGAGAACTGAATCTAGTCATAGTACTTATGGTTCTCCTTAAGCTCCAGATTCCCAAACTTATTTTTTCTTAGACAGAAGTTATATTGCTATTTTTTGGAAAGAATTACGTCAAAATCAGAGATAGTTTTGTTCACTAGCACAAATGGGCACTTCACTTCAACTAGGTGAGGTGGCTTGTTAGGAAAGTAGACTATAGCATCTGGGCTACATCCAAATTCTGGATATTGGCGCTGAACAGCGATTCCTATATTGTCTACAACACAGGCATTTTCATCGTATTCATTCATGTACTCCTTGTATGCCGTAATAGCTTTTTCTTCATATTTTATCCCATGGTCTACCGCAGGGCCTTTCTTAGAATGATGATTTCCACCAGCTGCACTTCCTTTAGAATCAATGTCTTCATTCATCTTCCACAAGCGGTCCCTGAGGAAACTCCTTTTACCTTTTTCAGTTCTGAAGTGCAGAATGGTGTGGGCTGTTGTAGCTGTCAACATTAGCTCTCTCAGCTTTATCCACCTATCACTGAGTGCCTGTTCAGAAGTGTCTTTAATCTCAAAAATACACTTTCCATGAGAAGTGAGCTCTTCTGATATGATACTCCAAAGATCACTACTTTACCAGCGAAGGCAATCAAGCAACATTTTACATGAGAATTGGAGCACTTTAATGTGCTTTGCTGAAATGTCACTAAGTGAAAAGTCTCCAGGAACTATGGGAATGTGCATAGCCCACAGTGTTTTGTAAGAGTTTGCTGAGAGGGCAGCTACAAAGTTATTCAGGTCGCGTTGACTAGCCAATGTCACCTGGTCACTCATTGGTCTTGGGTCAAACTTCGCTCTCCTTTCCACATTGAGCTTGAAGGAATCAGACTTGTTGATGTTGATGGGCCCTGGGTTTCGTTTCAGGGAACCTTTATTCCAAGTACATGGTCGAGATGTACAAGTAATAGCTGAAAATACAGACAGAAACCAGACGGAAACCAATGTGTCCATCGGTCCAAAATCATAAAAATAATTATGTAACATGAGGTAGAGTTAATGTAAAGAGAACGTGGGGTGATGCTGCAGAGCTAACGGCAGCGGCCTGCATCTTTGAAGTCCACATAACTATTGTTGAAAGAAGAGGGAGCATTGTTTCAGCACAATTTACACCAGAAGACCATGCCAGCAAACTTTCTTCTATTTTTTATTTTGATAGGGGGCGGCAGCATTACAGTGCGCTAATCCACGAAACCCAATCCGATGGAAGTTTCACAACCACACTCCCTGCATCATAGTTGACTTGCCAACGCCGCCTTTTTCGCAGGAAGACTTTTCTGACCATGAGCCCACAGTGACAGGGCCCATACGAATTGGAGCAGAAGGAAGCCGCTCTTGCTCAGTTAAACTTCTGTCAGGTAAGTTAATAATCGGATATGAACTGAGTCTTACAAACGAAAGCAGACTTCCACTAATACGAATTTTATGTTTCAGGTCATGTGACGTCGAGGCATTCTTTGGAAATGGCTCACGGTACGTTCAGGACACACCACATGTGGGCCCTCATGTATGCCAACGAGCCTGTGGAAAAAATTGAACGGATAAATCTGGGTGGACTGACAGCTTCTTGTCCGCCTTGTGGGGCTATTTACTGGCAAGCAGAGCACCTCGCTAATGTGCGATGCAACGAGCTGCCCTTCTGGTGTTGCGGCAAAACAACAAAAACGCTTCTTTCTGAAACGGCAACGTTTTCACCGATAAAAGACGATTATATACGTGAATTGTACTATGGAAGCTCAAAGTGTGCTTAACACTTTCGAAAAAACATACGTTCGTATAATGCTGTGCTTAGCACTGCTATGCCCAGAGTAGCTTATAACAAAGCAGGAAAGACGGCAAAGACCGTAACCGTTGGTGGTTCTATTTGTTTTAATGCGCCTTCCTGTCCAAATATTCAGGATTCAGGCCTACCTGCACATCACGGTCAACTCTATTTTCTAGATATGACGAGAAATACGGTACAGAAGAGAATGAGTGCGTCGACGAACAAGGAAATACGAGAAGATATTTTAAGTGAACTTGAAGAGTACCTGAGAGCACACAACGGTTTGGTTCGAACTTTTGAATATGCAAGCCAGGTTCAGAAACGAATACAGCTAGAGGAAGGCGAGGACTCTGCATCACGTGTTGCCGTTGTTGTAAATCCTCATCGAAATGGCATGCGTGGGACCGAGAGAGAGCTGTTAACAAACGAGGCACCAGACCTTCTACGCCCAAATGACTCCGAGTGTGTTGCGGCTGTTATCGTAGGGTCTGAGATACGCTACTCATACGATATGGTCTTCCATCTTCGTGCGAGGACACACAAGGACCCTTTGTACATGGAAGTGCACTTGGCCAGCCCAACGCTCGATATGATGCTGTATCCGTTGATCCATCTTCACGCTGAAGATTCTTGGGTCCAGAGGGGTCATTGCAGATATCAGAAAAAGGAAACGTCGAGATGGGCACGTTACGGGAATACTACAGCTCTCGAATTATGATGCGGAGAGGCCAGGATATTCCCTTTCGCTATAAAGGATTGTTTCAGCAGTATCTTCTTGACGCCGCTCTCAAAATTATGGATTCGAATTTGAATTATTTTAGAGACAACCAAGATGAACTTCAAGTTTGCCAATACGATACTCTCAGAAGGTACACTGAATCGGTTGCAAAAAAAATACAATAAGCAGCCTGGTCGGACCGTGTTAATGCCAAAGGGAGAGCAGAAAAGTGAGCGGTCTATGTACAATTACTACATGGACTCTGTTCGGATCGCTATGGAATATGACCCACCGACTCGTGTCGTTTCGTGATACTGGTAAGGCGGATCGCTAGGCGTTCACAGCGAACGCTGGGTAGAGAGCAACTTTGTCTTCGTGGCAGAAATATATTTCTGGAGAGGACATCTGCGTTGGCTAGCCTTCACAATCTTGTGCGAGGTTGGGGCGCAAGTCTTGCTACGATTGTTAGGC
>NW_026267369.1:238627-240181 GCF_000697945.3 Frankliniella occidentalis | reverse complement strand
AGTGCTTTCGAGTATCTAGATGGTATAAAAACCTTTTCAAACCATATCACATAGTTGTGAAGGGCCGCGGAATCTAAACGGCCCGTAATCTGAGAATCACCCCAGACCTTCTACGCCCAAATGACTCCGAGTGTGTTGCGGCTGTTATCGTAGGGTCTGAGATACGCTACTCAAACGATATGGTCTTCCATCTTCGTGCGAGGACACACAAGGACCCTTTGTACATGGAAGTGCACCTGGCCAGCCCAACGTTCGATATGATGCTGTATCCGTTGATCCATCTTCACGCTGAAGATTCTTGGGTCCAGAGGGGTCATTGCAGATATCAGAAAAAGGAAACGTCGAGATGGGCACGTTACGGGAATACTACAGCTCTCGAATTATGATGCGGAGAGGCCAGGATATTCCCTTTCGCTATAAAGGATTGTTTCAGCAGTATCTTCTTGACGCCACTCTTAAAATTATGGATTCGAATTTGAATTATTTTAGAGACAACCAAGATGAACTTCAAGTTTGCCAATACGATACTCTCAAAAGGTACACTGAATCGGTTGCAAAAAAATACAATAAGCAGCCTGGTCGGACCGTGTTAATTCCTAAGGCAGAGCATAAAAGTGAGCGGTCTATGTACAATTACTACATGGACTCTGTTCGGATCGCTATGGAATATGACCCACCGACTCGTGTCGTTTCGTGATACTGGTAAGGCGGATCGCTAGGCGTTCACAGCGAACGCTGGGTAGAGAGCAACTTTGTCTTCGTGGCAGAAATATATTTCTGGAGAGGGCATCTGCGTTGGCTAGCCTTCACAATCTTGTGCGAGGTTGGGGCGCAAGTCTTGCTACGATTGTTAGGCTAATAAGATAGCATTTTGGGCAGGGCAGTTTTAGACAGGAAGGTAAAGACGGTTTGAGTACTTGTAATCAGTATGGGGCTCCCTCTGTTGCAGAAAATGAATATGCCCAGTCTTGACGAGCCCGAGCGGACTGCTGCTACAAATACGCCAGATCCTGCCCTCTCCTTGGAAAAGGAGATAGATGCGATCTTAGAAGGGATCGACACATCAACATTACCAGACCCGGGAGTGGACGAATTCCTCTTGGGGCTGCTAAAATCAGCGAGTCCACCACGTAAGACTTTTTCTGTACTATTGTTGCGTTATGAGCTGAAGGTAAAGTACTGACATCATTGGCTGAGCTTGCGAAGCCTTTGCTGTGATGTGGGGTGCAGAGGACTCTTTGGTCGTGTGTCTGTCTGTCTTTCTGTCTGTCTGTCTGTACTGGCCCACGTTTCTCTCAGACGGTAACTTCAATTGACTTCAAACTGCGCAGGCAGCTTCAGTATAAGTCGAGACGTAACGAGTTTAGTTTAGAAGTTTGATATTAGATGTTTGAAATAAACGATCGTTTAATTTGAATTCGTAGTTTTGTGGCGGTAGGTTGGTAGCACGGCGCTCGAGGGGAGGGGGAGCGCAAGTGGCACCTTGCGCTCACCTGAAGACTTTGATACCTTCTCAGCAGTTATTAAAATGTCAGATAGTCAAACCGAGTGTTT
>NW_026267369.1:232465-233197 GCF_000697945.3 Frankliniella occidentalis | reverse complement strand
CATATCCTTAAATTTGTATCATCTGCTTTCACGATACGTCCCTCGACGTAGCTGTTCTTTGTAAAGTTTAATCATAGTATTCTATTTTTATGAAACTGAACTCACTTTGTTAAAAGTTGGAGTTAGGCAGGGCATATTTTGCAGTTGGATGTTCACTTGCTCGAGCTGCTCAGGAGAGCGTTTTGTGGGACGTCTACAGACAGGCAGAACAATGCTGTAAACAAATTGAGACACATTATTTGAATGCCGAAACTTCCAGATTCATAGTTTTACAGAAATGAAGTTAATATAGAAAAGCCTCTCACCTGGACCCTGAGATTGGATTTGCTCAGCCAAGCCCTGCAAGTGATTGCCCTTGCTGTGTGCCTCTTGGAACCGCAGCTTCTCGATTTCTTGCTTCCTTGTCCCAACAAGCCGAACTTCACCAACCTCTAGCTCCAGTACTCTTGCTCTGGCTCCTCCTATCCTTTATAAATCAACCCTGTACTAGTCACTTTCACCGTATTTATCCGAACCTGTGTTCCTTGAATAAGTATCAAAAAAACCAACTGATCAGTACGATACAATGACGAGATAAAATCTAGAATGTGATGGAAACAGTAGAACAATTACCTTTTTCTATAATTCGACCTGACATGATTTCGTGTTCGGTTTTGGATTTCTTCCATTGGAATTGTACCTCCGCCATAACCTCTTTAACTCCTTGAATAAAATCCTCCTTCACGACATCAG
>NW_026267369.1:228190-232415 GCF_000697945.3 Frankliniella occidentalis | reverse complement strand
GATGAGAAGGAACGAAAGTGATATTTGGAATGGTTTACGTGTTTACTTACGTAAGTTGGAGGGGGCGGGGGTAGTGGTTTGGAAGAAATGTGCAAAGGTGACTATTGTTTCGGGTTCATCTTGACAAAAGAAAACGAAAATGTTTTATGCCCAAAGATGATCGGAATCGAAATGGCAGAGTTATGTTCAAATGTTCATTAAAGTGTTTAATCGCCTCTAGCGGCCAAACGGTGCGCCGGAGGTCAATTCTGACGGCAGTTTTCGCCCGTAACCCGAAGGGTTAACGGGTCGTATCTCGCCGAAACGAATAAAACGCATCCCTCGAACGTTCAATTTGGACCAATTTGGCCATGGCAACCCGCCCATCGTTATTTGAGGGCTAATTACTTCTCCATTTCGACTCTGATCGCCTCTGAGCATAAGACATTTCCTTTTTAATTTTACAAGAGGAATCTTAATCTGGGATTACATTTTTAATTTGATAACTTTTTAAAAATCCGGATACTTCATTGGAAGACAAAATAATGGTATTCACTCGTAGAATGACTAGAAGTCATTTAATTGTACAAAAAGACATCTTAAAGCTTTCTTAAACTTACAACTTATTTTCTTAAAAGCAATGTACTTGCAAGGGACCGAACAATATTAGAGCCACAGTCGCAACTTAGTGTAGGATAAGCCGTTCAAAAGCAGAACAAGATATATGATTCTCTTACGTTGACTAGATTCTTCTAGAGCCATATTATTTCTAATGATACTGAAATAAAATGGTGAGATAATTTAAATTACATTCTATGATAAGATATATTACAGAACTTTCAATGAATGAACTACAATGACTCGTTATCTTCAAAACGCCTCAGAGGGATCAGATGAATGTGAATCGAAGAATGAAAAATTATATTTTGTGTATGGGAGGTGTTTCAATACATTTAATGAGATTCAAATTGACATTATTTTATATTATAATTTCACTTCACGCAGAGGCAAGTGAGGGTATTGAATAGAATTTCTCTAGCTGATTGTGACAAGGGTTTGCCATACCCAGAGTTATGCGATATTTGTTTGTCCTACTGTTTGTTACATTGTAAGTTGAATCTGCTAACAGCTGTAGAAGTCAAAAGTCATCACACTCCCACTTCCAATTACTGAGAACTAAAAATGACATCTGAAACCAAACTTTCAAACTGGTAACATAAAAAAACAAAACAAAAACATTGTGGACTATGCTAATAACTTTAACACATCGATTTTAAGTGCCTTTTTTTTTTTTGTCGTTTTTACATTGTTCAGTGCCTCCCCCCACTCACCCCCGCCCCCCTTTTCCTGTTCTTCCCTGGCCTTCCATCTGTACATTACTATTACTATATTCCTTTAACCGTTTCATTTGAGAATTTTAGCACACTATCGACTAAAGCTCAGCCACTACGGGCTGCTGCACGTACTCCTACGTTATTATTTCAGGACTGAATGAGGTCAACTTGGCTTTTGGGAGTGTCACGACTTGTTCGGTTGACGCGAATGTGCGCGATTCGGGCACTAAGGTGTCGATGGCCGGTGGCAGTAACGTTGTGGTTGGGGTAAAAGAAGTATTGGTAAGTAGTGGAAATCGTTCGAAGATACTTTCTTTATTTTGTGGCATTTCTTCTTCTAAAAGTCTTGTCTTATTTACGCAGGCCGAACCCTGCTCAAGAAAAACCACGACCCCGGTACTGCTCACTGTCCAAGGGGTTACAAAGACCACAAGAAGGGCACACAAGCAGCAAAGTACTGAAAACCCTGACATGTCAAAGAAGCTCGAGAATGTACAGGAAAGGCTGCGAGGAGGTCCTTGTCCTTCAGGGCCAAGAGATCAGCTGCTTATGGAAATCTATGCCAGGAAGGAGCGTGCCAAAAAATCTGAAGAGAGGGTTCGGCGTTGGAAGGAGAGCGTCAAAGAGGTAGGACAGAAACGTTCTTCGGCCATGAAGACGAAGGGGCATGGAAAGGCATCAGCCTGTGGGAAAGGAGAAAGTACCTCTGAAGCCACTCCAAAGCAAGCTCCAACGGCACCATCAGCCTGTGGGAAAGGAGGAAGCACCTCTGAGAACACACCAAGGAAGTCTTCAACGGTGACCAATGCTGTTTCCGAAACTCCTAGCTCCACGACTTCAAAGAGAGTACACTGATTCGGTTGCAAAAAAAGTAAGCAGCCTGGTCGGACCGTGTTAATGCCAAAGGGAGAGCAGAAAAGTGAGCGGTCTATGTACAATTACTACATGGACTCTGTTCGGATCGCTATGGAATATGACCCACCCACTATTTTCATTACCTACACGGTAAACCCAAGGTGGCCTGAAATTGTGCACGGTCTTAGTGACCGTAATTTAAAGCCAGATGAATACATGGATGCTCGCGACATTGTTGTGCGAGTCTTCCTTGCTCGTCTTAACGTCTTTTTGAGTGACATTAATCAACAAGTCTGTCTTTGGACGCGTAAAAGCGTGCATCGGTGTCACAGAATTTACCTCGACCATGCTCCCCCACTATCACTTGGCAGTCATGTTGCATCCTGTCGACCGCCCAGAGTCTGCGTGTGAGGTTGATGCATTGCTGAGTGCTGAGATCACTGACCCTGAAACAGACACCGAAGGCCATGAACTTGTTATGGCACTCATGATTCATCGTCCATGCGACGGTTCTTCAGAGGGTTACAAGCCCATCTGCCGCCCAGGTGGAGGACCGTGTAAACACGGGTTCCCTAAACCGTTTCGGTTGTTCACACATGTAAACAGGAATGGTCACATCCCAAGGCGAAGGAAAACTCGTCGGTTCTTGCACGCTAAATTTAAGTGCATGGACCAGTTTCATTTCAATGGGGAGGCCGAGTCTGTTGCAGGCGTACGTAAGCATATACTATTAAAATTTGTTGACATAAATTCTTTGACAGGTGTTTGTAATTTTGTATTTTTTAGGTTGTTGAATCCCCGCCATGCAATGATGTCCAGGAGGGAGTTCACAAAAATGATCAGGGACAAAGGGTGAACCCTCTAGTTAAGTCCTGTTCTGTCGTGCTTGAGAAATGTGACGCTAGACAAAGCTCTAAAGAGCGGGCTGCCGCCACGCCAGCTTTAAGAGAGGTTTCGGTCACTCTGCAAAGGTGCGACGAAGGGAAAAAGGGCCTCGATGAGGTAAGTAAATTTTACGCTTCTAGATTGGGCAGAAGCAAACCCTTCAAATATTTTAGTCTCTAAGTCTGAGAATCACGATGTAGTTACTACGGTGTCGGCACTGAGCTATCCGAGGAGGCCACGTTATGACGGCACATTCGTAGTTCCAGAAGAGCCGCCACTGGCGCTGGCGTTGACCGATGCCGGGCGAGGGGAGAAGAGACGAGCGGAGCACCGCTCCCGACCCCTCCCGCCACCCCTCGCCCGGCATCGGTCGACGCCAGCGCCACTGGCGGCTCTTCTGGAACTACGAATGTGCCGTCTTTCCGCGGCCCCCCGCTACCGGCCGGAGACCCTACACCGTATTAACTACATCGTGCTGGGAATTGTATGTGAAACGTTTTTTTTTTTTGGTTTTTTTTTTTTTAGGATGATGATGATAACGTCGGAGAAGTAGCGGCACCGCCACCATTGATACACGCAAAAAAGGTGAAGAAGGCGTTGAAGTATGGTGTAAGTATTTAACAATGCATTATATTGCTCATATTAAAATATTGTATGCATCTCATTATCTTTGTATTTCATTATCTTTTGTATTTCAAATTCTTACAGTTTGGGGTTGCTAATCGCACTTGTGTCGTGCAAAACGTGACCATTATGTGACCAAAAGACGGGAAAATTCATGCTAACTTTAAGCACATTCTGAAGCATAAGCATTCTGATGCTCGGAAGCTACGTGCCTTTGCTCAAGGCATGTACAGCAGTAACGTGAGGGGACCATATTACAAGAAAGGGCTAATTGATTCTTTGATGGAAGCCGCCTACACTTCACGAGAAGCACTCGAAAAAACTGTTGAGAATGTGTGCCGCAATGCTGGTGTTGGTCTGGTAGATAATGTAAGATTAGCATGCCCAATATATGACATGGACGCAGTTTTTGCCAAGGATTATGTAAGTGTTGCAACGTTGTGATACTTTTACGCCGAAAGGATGAGTTAATAACTATGTTATAACGCCATTTTACTTGTTTCAGGTCATTCCGCCAGATCACCTTTTAGATGTTATCCTCCAAGCGG
>NW_026267369.1:223939-225010 GCF_000697945.3 Frankliniella occidentalis | reverse complement strand
TGCACCGCGCGCAGGGCGCCATCTGTGCGGGCTGGCGCGGTGACGGCACGAGCCGCGCGCGGGGATACTCCCTTCCCCCTACCAAAGGCAACTTTTTGCACCGCTCGCACGGTGACGGAACGAGCCCTGCGCGGGGATACTCCCGATACTCTCAGAAGGGCGTCGTTTGTGCGGCTAGCCACGGCGACGGAACGAGCCGTGCGCGGGGCTACTCCCGATACACGCAGAAGGGCGACAGGTATGCGGCTAGCTGCGGCGACGGAACGCACCGAGAGCAGGGAAACTCCCATAGCCGCTGCTCAAGGCAACTAGTTCTGCCCGTGCCGAGGTAGAGTTGTTTGCCGCTGCGACGGAGACAAGACCTACTCCTAGCAGGGTTACTTTCGTCCTGCTCTTTGCGGCTACTTTTGTGTCGTTAGTGCCGGCAATAATTGGCCTGCTTTTATTGGCAATTATACTAGCCCCGCGTACGGTAGCTTTAGTGTCGATTTTTTGGGCGATTTTTCAGTCCGTGTGAAGGGGTCTTTAGGTACCACATAGCAGGCTATATAAATCATTCGTAATGTGCACTGTTTAATCCTTGACATTTTATTTCTTTTCTTTGCAGTGACACAATAAAATCGGTGACAGACAAACCGGACAGGACGAGGGCGTGTGATCAAGAGCCAGTAAGTGGTTCAGGCCAACCTATTAGTCCTGCAGTATTACACACCATGCAGGTTTATTAGGTTGGCCTGTACACATTTGCGTAATCTCCAATCACCATTAGACGCAGGACCAGGGAGGACCACTGGACGGGACGAGACTATGAAGCACTGCACTGATGAGGATTTACACTGTATAAGCAATTCAATAAAAAACTAAATGACCACCAAAAGCATTCATGGCAGTATTATTAACTTTACGAGGACCAAGTTTACAAATGAATAAAACAGAAGTTACTTCAGTATTGATGGAGTTCAGGAACTTTGAGCAATGGTAAATGGCAAATGACATAACTGCAGCACATTCTTAATTATGAATTTAAATACCTTGCTGAGAATACCGAGACTTTGTCAATTAAATCATTTG
>NW_026267369.1:215152-216679 GCF_000697945.3 Frankliniella occidentalis | reverse complement strand
CTACGACGGTTCACCCAATGCCTTTCACCCACCCCCTGTTACACACAACTCAACCTTGCCCACCATTTTTTCACCCATTTCTTTTTATCCAGCAAGGTTTGATCCAATGGTCCACATGGTCCACCTTTTTATTGCACGCCCACTATAGGGTGAGGTTGTTGCCGCAGGCTCGCAAGTAGAACACCTTCTTTGAACTGACCTGTCATCGAGGTCACGGTAGGCCACTTGGAGGCCAGCGTCCTGGACATGTCTGTAGACGCTCTGGCCAAGATGGCAGAAGCAAAGACAAAGGTCGGCGTCGGGGAAGACAGTGGTGACGGCGTTAATGATGCCGAGTTCGAAGTCACTGACGACTGTTGCTGGCTCCGGTGACGGGATCTGGGCCGCCGCGCACTTGTCCAGGACCACTTCCAGCACAGTAGTGTACGACGCCTGCTCCTTGTTCGGAAGCAGGGCGTGCACGAAGGGGAATGCAGCTTCCCGGAACATTCCGTGAATGGTAAAGAGTTGGGTGAACAGGCCGGGACCGACCTTAAATGTGCCATCCAGCAGCCAGGTGATGGAGGCACATAGAATACGCAGGCAGTCTCTTGTTCCGAAGATGAGGATTCGGTTTCTTCGACGGCGCTCTTCCGCCTCGTCGTCACCGCCACTGCCATCGTCCTCATCGTCGAGCGAGTCCCAGAGTAGAAAGACATCCCCCATGGGGTTGCGAGGAAGGGTGGCCTGTCGAGTCCGGTTGATAGTCCTTTTGATATCTGCATCGTTTGGCAGCTTCGCCAGAACGACCTACACAGCGGAAACGGACACGTCTGACAGACACGCTTCCCCGCGCACGGGTACGCCCCACGCGTGCACTCTATTGCTAGCCTGCGGAATGCACTGTAGTTGATAACACGTAATCTGGATGGGCCGGGCCTCTTGCTGCTGGACACTCGATGCCTTGATTTTATTAATTACCTCTTTGGCTGCTATTTCGTCCTGGTCTGAGGCATGGGAGTGCTCGCCCTCCTTCACCACGACCGGCTGGTCGCCGATGTTGATGACTCGCGCCTTGCATTCGGGTTTTTGCGAGCAGACCCAGTAGACATGTTGAAAAGGTTGGCCGAAATGAAGTGATAGTGGTAGGGGTTGCCATCCCAACGAAGGCACTTGTTCCAACAGTGGGTGAGGGGAAGCGGGGCTAGTAAGGTGTGCCAAGTGCCAGTGGGGTAACGTGAACTAGGGGTAAATGAGGTGGATGAAAAATTAGTGGGCGAAAGTGTGTTGGGCATTGGTGTTTTGGGTCAAAGGCGTTGGGTGAACCGTCCTGATCCCTTTTAGGTTTGTCACGACGAACTGAAAGCAATCTAGTTGCGTACAGGAAATTTTGCGTCGGGTAGATCCGTAAATGGTCCCTCATACATGTTCATAGTTTTTGATAATGTATGTATTGTGTTACTAAACTTTCAAAGTACATTTAGTAAACTCGGGCTCCATCAATAACAGCAAAATCTGTAATGATGGGTAATGGGTGATGAACCTAAC
>NW_026267369.1:213284-215102 GCF_000697945.3 Frankliniella occidentalis | reverse complement strand
ATTGTAACAAAAAAAAAAAAAGGCACCAGAAATGATTCCACGTCCACGTCATTGGTGCTGGAAACACTTAATTAATTCGTCAGAATTAATTAAGTGGCTAAGAGAAGCATGTTTTTTCTTATGTTTCAGTCGATATCTACGCTCATGTATTGGATTGACATCTGAAGGACGCTGGCACAGTGCCTATAACAAAAATCTGATCCTGCAAGGCATGCCACTGTCAATTTCGTGGAATGGAAAACCTGAAAGGAAGGAGCACCTAGGCATTTCAAGTTGCGCGTCAAACGGAACTGGTAATTTAATTAACCTACGGCTGACGCTGTCTCGATTAAACTGGTGTTTTAAAATAACTCACCTGAATTTCCGCAGGCCTGTCTTCGATTCGCCTAGTTGTGTATGGCCAAGACCTACGTGTAAAGAGACCGGTGACCACGCGTAAGGATGATGCGTCACTTCAGAGGGGTCGGAAGAATCCTGGACGATTCCCTGAAAATTGATGCATCTGGAACAGCAATTGATACAGTTACATGCGTAAAATTTACAAGTGGTGGAAATGCCGCCTCGGCGGTAGCTAAGAGGAGCCAAAAAAGTCCAATTCAGGTACTGGGTCAGTATGACCTGTGTCAAACTCTAATCCTGGTGGTCGGAGGGTCCTCCAGTGGAACGGAGTGCCACACTACAGAAGCCGCAGATTGAGGACTCAAAGTCGTCGGTCTGATATTACGGTCAGAAAGCAGAGGCGATTAGAGCTTAGTGGCAAGCAGCTTAAGGATCGGGGTGGTCCGCGGTGCAAACGGAAGACCCCGAGTGCCACACTGTAAATCCTAAAGGCAACTTTTGTGCCGGCCTAGGCATTTGTACAAAAAGATGCTCTGGTGAGGGCAACATGCCTGAGACGTCGCCCTGATCAGGAAGCCTCCAGTTTCCCGCAGAAAGGCAACATTTGTTCGGGCGGGCGCGGCGACAGACAGAGTTGTGCGCGCGAGGCAAAATCTTACCTCGCGCTGCCTCGCGGCCGTGCACCAGCTCGCCTCGCCTCACGCTCGCTCCCCGAAGCTCTGCGAGCCTCGTCCGGCCAGCGTAGCTGGAGGTGACCAGTGGGCACCTCATATCTTTCCCGCCAAACTATCGGTGCTGCCATTAGCCAGACACGCAAAAAACGAGGGTGGCAGCGAGTGGCGCCCGGAGCGCGAGCCACGGTAACTCGCAGCTTGGCGAGGCAGGCTGCCTCGTGCGGTCCAGTCCCGAAGAGGCCCGAAGAGGCAAGCGCTCTCCGAAGGCGCTTGCCTCGCGGACAAATCGGCCAGGCCGCACGAGGCAAATCTTGCCTCGCGTGCACAACAACTCTGCTGTATAGGAGAGCAGAAAGATGGTCTGAAAAGTAAATCTCTGAAATACTTACTGAGGACAGATCCTACTATGTCATCAGGAACTTTGACAGTAGTTCCCCCCCTTCCTGTGGAGCTTATCCCGTCACAGTGCAAAACATCAAACATCACAGTTTTCACAATTTTAATAAATAATTTAACCAGTGCTAATTGGTACCGTTGCCGAAGTATTGCCAATTTGTTGATATGTAAACCATTTTTATTAGCAGATGATACCTTAAATAGCTTTAGACTAAACATAAAACATATACATATAAAACTTTAAGGTGTCAGCAGCTTGTACTCTCGAGAAGGGCAGAGAACCAAAGCGCATGACATCACCCAGATGTATAAGGGGATCGAGAAGTCGCCGGCCCCGCCCCGCCGCCCGTGCCCACCAACAATACCCAACAATACTGAGCCACGGATGCCGCCCGGCCTGCCTGCTGCC
>NW_026267369.1:207548-210344 GCF_000697945.3 Frankliniella occidentalis | reverse complement strand
TTACTAAAACTCTTATATTTTGCTGAGGACTTTTAAAAACAAAGTATACACAGTCATGAGGTACACTCATTTATCAAGAACCTCAAACCAGACCTGACCCTTGAGAACTATTTTGGATACAATGAATAGTTTGGAAAATCCATTGCCAATCAGAGCAAAAACAACAACTGTCATCACTGATTAGAGTAGGTAGACAACACTTTTAGTATCAGCTATGACCATATGTACTTTAAGGGATCACTCACAGAATTACATTGTATTCACGCACAAAAACAGCAAAAAATGTCTGACCCTGGACAGAGGGACTTACTGCTCACCTGTTGCCTCAAAAAGGATATATCCTAACCTCTCGGACGACAGCGAGGTTGTCTGGTCATTTTCATTTATACGAGGCACCAAACACCAATATGACGCTAGAATACAATGTCTCTATTTTAACATACCTTGCAAAATGATAACAGCGAACCTGCTCTCGATAAGATGTGATGTCTTCTCCCTCATCAGAGATAACTACCCTTATCATCTTGTACCATAAACCAAAAGACACCAGACCACGTAAAAGGGTTGAGGTGGGCTCGTTAAGAAATTGCATGACAATTGAAGCCTGTCTATTCAAATGTAACTCTACTAGGAACTTAAAAAAATACAAAAAATCAAACAAACAAAAACTGCGTCCGGGTGTCGCGACCACACTTTACTTCCTCACATCTCTCATCTCTCCTGTGTGTAATCGCGTCATCATTTGTTGGTGCAATTAGTCGTTGATACGTTGTTCGCAGTGCAGCCAGCTGATCGAGCGGATCGGATCCGCCACACCCCCTCCCCTCCCCCTTTACTATCGTCCTCGTCCTCTGGCTCGTTTGTTTGTTTTTGTTCTGGTGACTTCTAACTTGTACTTCATTTTGAAGTCGTTCCTAAAACCGTGCAAACGCAAACGGCCAGCTGCGTTGAGCGTGTAGTTTCAATATTTGTAATCATTCTCCAGGTGAGAAAACTTAACCTAACGTTCGGTTTAGTTTTCACTATACTATAATATGGCTTTGCTTGTCACCGCCGCCACCGTTTGAACCAGGATAATTTCTCGCTTTTTTGCATTAGATTATAGTGAATAGAGAACAATGGACACAGTCAACTGACATTTCCACTCTGTTACTTTGGATGAAACTTTGTGTGAAATTAGCTTACTTATTGCACGGTCGGACTAGTTTCTGCTTATGTGCTTGTTTTGGACTGGTATTTATGATGTGTTGATGAATTGGTTTCAGGTATGATTGCGAGCCTTTGCGTCTTCTCTTTCCTATCCATGGGTGGTCAGCTAGGCCGCCAAAGCTGACGAAGGAAGTTAGTGCTTGCAGAGTGGATTGTCTAAGGATGGTCTCAGGTCAAGTGTGGCCATTGTTTAAGGTTCGTTGTCTGTGTATGCTGAAAACATACACACACACCAAATATCTAGCGTCATTACCTAAAAGATCAGTTCTTACACTCTCATGATAAGCTGCCGTTTAAGCAGCTTGTTTACTTTCTAAATACTCTATTTAACTTGGCAACCCTTTTTGGGCTGAATTGAATTTAGCCACAAATTTGTGGGTTGGATATATTTCTTATATGAGTATGAGATGCACACTAGTGTCCAGCGTCATGAGGCTGGTTGATGGTTTAATGTAAATGAAATAATTCCAGTCCATTAAATAAAGCTGTTTCCAAATTTAGAACCATGAAATTGTATTTGGTATTAGACTGTATTATATTTCTCTTGTGATTGCTTTCCTTCTGTATTAATAATATTTGTTTTCT
This sequence comes from Frankliniella occidentalis, assembly GCF_000697945.3. Taxonomy (NCBI): domain Eukaryota; kingdom Metazoa; phylum Arthropoda; class Insecta; order Thysanoptera; family Thripidae; genus Frankliniella; species Frankliniella occidentalis. The sequence goes on along the minus strand of NW_026267369.1, from coordinate 208,550 downwards.
GTCTCTATTGCAGGTCTCATTTCTGATTTCTTCGAATTCACTTGAATTTAGTTCTGAAGGATCGTCACCAAATACAGGATGCCAGGACCCAAGCTAAAGGTGGGTACAAGTGGCGCGTGTCTTAAATCCAGTTCTCAATTTCAATTCATTTTTCCTTTTTGAATTTTAATGCATGGTTTTCTTTTTGTTTCAGTTTTAAAGTGTGACACCGTTAGGCCAGCAGCGGGTAGCATCAGATAAATTTAATTCAACCCTGTATTAAGCTGATATACCTTTCTGCACTTTCCTCATGATTTCATAATATTTAAAAACATAGTTTTGTTTAAAATCATTGTTGTTGGGTATGTAATTATTTGAAACATGACCACACAATTTAAAAATTTATTAGATGTGTTGTGACACTTTTAGCATATATTAAATTGTTAAATCAATTAGAGCAGAAATAGACTAAAATAATTTTAGAGTGAGCTCGATTTAAGTTCATACTGTAATTCAAATTCTGTCCTAGATTCTTACTTGTAACAGTTTGTTAATAATTACTAAAATACAATAAACAGCACATAATGGTATGGTCCAACCTTGACATCTTTCCCTTGCAATGCATCACAAGATATAATTTATAAACAAGACAAACAATGGAAACTAATGAAGGGCTTAAGAGCAGCAAGCTGCATTTTAACTGGAAGGTTTAATGTTGACACGAGTCTGTTGTTAATGCATTACACAAATTGGGAATCAAGTATATAGCAGTTTTAGGGCCCTCATTTTGAATAAATTTCTTCAGAAACTCACCTATTATATTTCTAGATCCGAATAGCAACTACAAACCTATTAAACACTGTTGTTCAAGTATATTTCAATTCCTCATTTCTTTTTAAAGCCAAATAAATGATTTTGATTTTGGTTGTGGGCTTAGAATCGCAATGATCTGTGTTTCGAAAGAGAAGGTACTAGAGCTCCCCCCTCTCAGAGCTCCCCCCTGTATATTTTTAAATCATTTTA